>NC_142938.1:53995040-54030040 GCF_046866305.1 Octopus bimaculoides | reverse complement strand
TATTTTGTTTTTCACACATTAACTTGTGTAGATTGAACTACATAAAACGCTTGAGAAACAAACCTAGCTGTTTCTTGCAAAAAATACACCTAAAGCAAAATTTGTTCACAGATCCTATATATACTATTGTTGGCCCCCAATTTAATATTTTACTTGCCTGAACTTCCAAAATCTTATATGGACTCTAGTAAGGACCACTGGTCTACAAGAATTATTTTAGTAATTGTATATTTTCCAAATATTTATTGAAATGTCTGGCAATACAAAATACTTCATTTTTCTGTCGGAAACTAAAAAGAACAGATTGGAAAACCCTGGGCAAAACACTGAGGTCTCAAATTGATTCAGACCAATCTGGGTGTCTGTTCCTTGTACCTTCTTGTTCATGCTTGTTGCATATGAAAGGTAAACTGGAAACCGAATTGCTTAAATTTGAAAGGCACATTTTTGGGACCAAAGAAATTCTTGGAATTATATCTTTACCCTTGGCACAGCTCGTCAAATTTTTTTTATTTTTACATCTGTAACACAGAGAAACATTTTTCACAACAAAGCAAGGACCACTGCAAAGTTGAGAAGCAAGTAAATTTCTAAGAAGAATGATGGTGCAAGTGTGTGTGTTCTTTCTTTCTTGAAGATTAGCCTATATAGTGGGATTTTAAAACCTCCATGGAATAATTTCACCAATTTAGAAGGATTTATCACAGAGTCCAAAATTCATCACATTTACACTTTATTGGGGTTAATATAGCTTTTTCGTGTATCTATTATGATAGTTGAATCAGAAATGAATATTTTGATATTATTTCACTAATAGCTCACTGACAGCACGAGCTTGGTTTCCAAACTGAGGTGATATTTGTTTTAGTTCATGTCAGTTAGGATTTGATTGCTGCCAATTCAAAACAATAAACACGAGCGCATGCACACACATAACTAAATACATATAAATATAAACAAACATATATGTACACATACATACATGTGAATGCATATACATACATGTCTTTGCGTGTGAATACACATACACACACATACATGTCTATATACATATATAATTGCTCTGACGTTTTCTAAATGAAGGACACAAACTTTTTTCTAAGTGCCAAAATCCCAATAATTCTGGGATGAAAATTAGCAGATGAAAAGGGTTATTGATGTCTGTATTTTGCCCTTTCTGTTAGTTGCCATAGAAGTCTTTTTTTTTTTTTAAATATACACAACCATACACACACACACATATATATAATAGATGAGAGCAAGATATGCTCATTAGTGCTCAAATGAATTTCAACTTAAACTCTGAATTCTTCATCTAGGACTAGGTATCAAGAATGGCTATAAGTAAAATCCAAGACAAGCTAAGATGAAGGTAATGATACAGATGAACATAATGAAGCTTGACAAATACATACATCTTTGTCTTGGATTTCTCATATGCCCACTCTTTATATATATATCATCATCATTTAACTGGAATTGGTAAGCCAGAGAGCTGCACGAAGACAGACACACACACAAATGTGGGTTGCCCCAAAACATTTTCTTCATCTCTCTCTGTCTCCCTCTTCTCTCTTTTTCCAACTGGAGTAGCCTTGTAACTCCTCTACTGCAAGACACCTGTTTCTGTCCTTGTACCATACTCTAATCTCTCTTCACCTGGCACGAAGCCACCTCCTCAATACTACTTCCCCACTTGTCTTACAAGCTAATCGATGACCTTCCTGGTACTGCTGCCATGTAAAAAGCACTCTGCAAAGTGGTTGGCATTATGGAGGGCATCCAGCTGTAGTCAAGCAGAACTAGGTACATTCTTCTAGCTTGCCAACTCCTTTGAAACTGTCCGACCCATGCCAGCACGAAAAACGAGCACTAAATGATGATGATGGTACGTGTGTGTGTGTGTGTGTGTGTGTGTGTGTGTGTGTGTGTGTGTGTGTGTGTGTGTGTGTGTGTGTGTGTGTGTGTGTGTATATATATATATATATATATATATACACACACACACAAACGTATATGTACATATAGATATATGCATGTGTATATGCAAAACATGCATACGCATATGTAGGCGAGAGGCTACAATGTTTAAAGATTTAAATTAATGGTGGATATTCCAGTCTGTATATAATTTAGATGACTAACATTTCGCAGCTCATGAGCATCATAAATTAAACTGCACCTAGTTTAGAAAGTGGTATCTCCACAAGAACAATTCGAAAAATGAAAAATTTTTTGCCAAGGATTTTTCATCATTGTGAACGTAATGCATTTGTTCACTTGTTTTTTTTTATTTAGCGAGGGTTGGATTGTTCTGCAAATCTAATAATTTGAATATATACTAAGGCTTTTATTGGGGACACATGCACAAAGGAAACGGGTGTTAGAATGAGTGAAGGAATATTCTGAGGTTTAAATCTTGAAATGTGCTCATGCTAAGAAGTAAATACCACTTCCACATTGTCTGTCATTAGGTGGAGAAAAATTGGAAAGACATCCAAATAATATAAGTCATTTCAAGAATTTGCACAAATAATCTTAGCGTAAATATATTTAGTTAATTACTTCTATGTTTTTCATATAATTTATATTTAATAACTACTACTACTACTATTACTACTAACGCCACCACCACCACCATCAAAGTACGCAGAAGTTGGTGAAGTCCTGAAGAAGGACGATATTAAAATATAGCTAATGTACGAATAGGTAGGTACTGTACGAATTTCTTGAAATTAAGACATATAATCAGTCATTATCGTTAGTGTGTGCGTGTGTGTGGTGTGTGTGTGTGTGTGTGTGTGTGTGTGTGTGTGTGTGTGTGTGTGTGTGTGTGTGTGTGTGTGTGTGTGTATATATATATATATATATACATATATATATATATAGATAGATATATATAGATATAGATATATATATGGTGTATTTATGGGCGGGTGTGTGTCTACATCTACTTACTAATCAGCAGACAACTATCACTACAATGTGGTGGTGGTAGGTAAATGCTGTGCGCTGCAATCTCCAGGATGAACAAGTCGCTGGCAAATTCTATTTTGATCATTTTATACACAAGTTGCCGTCATTAACGGCACATTACATAATCAACAGATTTTGAAAAAGAAAAAAAAGAAAAGAAAAATGATTGTACATTTTTTTTTTTAAATCATAAAATATACTATGTATATGACAGTGTCAAGATTATCCAGGGTCGAGATGAAAGTTTCGAAATTGCGTGCCCGATGATGATATTAAATTGTGTGTGTGTGTGTGTGTGTATGTATATATATATATATATATATATATATATATATATATATATAGCACTAGCACTTCTGAATCATTCATTTTGTAATTTTCTATTTCCTACGTCATAAGTTTCGTATTGTGAGGATAAATTAAGTAGTAGAAATATTTTCTACCCATAGAGTTCAATGATGAGGAAAGATGATTCTGATGTCCTTTAATGGCACAAGAAACAAAATAAATCATTTTGAAAGACAATTGACAAGAAAGAGGTCGCTTATTATATTAGAATAACACCCAGATTACAAAAGACAAAATGTCTCATTAAACTAACTCGATGCTTAGCATCAGTTTTATACCCTACATTTTTAGAAACGACTACAGACGTCTTTAGAGACACAAATGGAATTCAGATGCTGCAATGTGAGAGAAACGACCTGTTTATTATTTATTATAAAAACTAAGACAACAACGATGATTTTAATCTTAATATTTTAAAATAATTGATGAATAACTGAATATTTAAAAAAATGTGAAGTAACTACACAACAAAGTTGAGATGAGAAGAATTTAGTGAGAGAATAGAGAATACGTTGTGTAAATGAGTCGCAATAGCTGAATGACATTTTAGTCAATCTAATAGAACAACTAATAACATTTCATCAGTTTACAACAATCTTGTAAGAGAAATAATGTTAATGTTAATAAAACAGGAGGTTTGTAATTAGAGTAATCAAAATAACAGTTAGCTGCTTTGAAAAACAAAAAAAAAATATGTATATAAATAAATAAAATTGTCTTCAGTTTGGGTAAGATAATAATCAGTAACATTGCGTGTCAATCCACTATGTTTTAAATATATTTGGGTGTATCTAGCACGTAAATATATATAATATACAAGCTTTTGGTTATTTCTTCATGTTGGCAAGGATAAAACAAAATGGAAAAGGCATTATTCATCGTTAGATTCTGAGAAACATTATGGAATCGGATATATAAACAAAAGAAACCTTTCATAAAAATATTGCCATTCTATAGATGTATAACTGTTTAATGTGACACTTGACACAAAACATTTTAAAACATAACAATTAAAGCAGATTATAAATTGCCAGTCTTCCTGGTTAGGTTTAATAAGATTTCCACCGTGATATACCGTCGTCAATGATAAACGTTTTTTTTTTTTTTTTTTTTTGTAAGTGAGAAACTGAACAAGACTAACCTTATAAACATCACCGTACGTTCCACTTCCGACGCGCTGAATAAGTTCGAAATCTTCTTGAGGATTTCTTCGTAATATTTCAACAGGAGCTGCACACATTGCTAAAACTGTAATATCCAAATATAATTAATCTGCTATCAATCACGTATTTGTTTTTCTTTCATATTTCTCTGTTTAGGTTTCATGACACAAGAAGACATTCTGGAACCTAAAATTACCACTGGAACCTGTCAACCACAATTTCCGGACATGCGCATCATAGCAAAGACAGATTTCTTTAATGAATATTTCAAACAAAAACTATAATAATTAATGTTGTAGTTTGTGTAAATATAATATTTCTGCGTTTAATTAATAAATATTATCCATCAGCAGCAGTAGTCTCATTATCTAAGCAACATCAGTTGTTCTGTGGAATAATGAGGAATAATTCTGGATTAACAAGAAACAGGGGCAGATAATTCAGTATTTACCGGAAGTGGTGGGGGTTAAATCTCCATCTTCAGTCCAATGTCCTGTGTTTCTCTTTTAATTTCATTCATCGATATTAACCCTAAAAATAGGTATTAATCACAAAATAATATCCTTGTCGGTTTATTTTCAACGTCATATATATTATATTAAAGTTCTATACACTACTGGCGTAAAATTAATTGCAATATTTAAATAAGAGATATGCTAACGATAATACAACAAATATATTGCATAACTAGACATCAGCTTCTCACAATATTCTAGAACCATAACAGTATTTAAAGGTATTATAGATTAAGGATCATATTTTCTTTTGCGTTTTCTAACTACATTAAGTTACTGTGACATAAAACCAGCGTTTGATGTTTAGTCTTTTTATTTAAATTCTTCTGCATTCGTTTTGCTAATGTATCGGTATTTATTTTGCGAGTCGAATTATCAGGTATTCAAATTATATTTTCAGTATAAATGTAGATAAACGCAACATGATCTGTGAATAGAATTAAATGTATCGCTGAATTGAGGTTTCTTCATCGAGATTTCGGTAATCATAATTTATGAAAATATTAATGTATGCCTACATTAATTTGAGCATATATATATATCTAACACAAAAATGTACGCCCGTTCATTATATATATATATATATATATATATATATATATATATATATATATTCTATTTAATTAACAATGTAACAGCAAAAATTAACACATCGACAGAAATCTATTTACTCATCTCTTGACGAATAAGGATGTTACAGATTTCTGGCAATAAATTTTAGAATTCCTCTCACATTAGATTTTTTAAATGCGTTTTTCTCTTCTGTGTGCGTGTGTTTATTTAAGCATTCGTTCTTCGTTTAACCCCTCCCTGACTGCATACATAACTCATGAGGCGTATAGACAGTTATATAGTTATACACATTTTCTAACAACCTGTCAGTTTAGTGATTATTAGCAGCTGCAAGTTAAATGTGATGTTAGTTCACAAGTTAGACATATAATCACCTTACTCGCATGCATGGAAACTACATAAGTTAAGGAAATAGTAAAATCTGATAAACAGGGCATAATCTACAGTCAATCCCTACTTATTAAAACTTCAACCGCGACCTTAAAGAGAATATCCAGTAACGACAAAGCACATGCGTTACGTAGATTAACTGCGCACACATGTCGCGTGTGTGTTTGTGTATATACGTCTATGTCCATCTATCTATCTATCGATCGATCAAGCTACCTATGTGTGTATATGCATCTCTCTCGCTATATATATATATGTATATATATGTATGCATATATATATATATATATATATTATCCGAAAAGTATAGTATTAAATATCCATCACGGCTATAGTATATACTTTTCGGATAATAATATAACCACTTTACTGACAGATATACGAGTGTATCTTTCCCTTCACTTATAATCTCTTAGACCACTCACGTGTATGTATGTATATATATATATATATATATATATATATATATATATATATATATATATATATATATATAAAGCGCAGAGACAGTGTATGCGAGGATAAATTGTTCACCACGTATGTTTAATTATTCAACCTCAAGGTATAAATAAAGCCTTCAGGACGAAACTGAGAACGTCTCGACTAGTTTTGACTGGTTGTTTATGTCTTCGAAAGTGTCTACTTGTATTTATCCTACAGAGTATAACAGCTGACAGCTTATGAAAAATAATAGAACGGGCGCCGATTTTACTCCGTTACACATCAGTACATTCACTGGCAGGGGGTATTAATAATGAACATAAAGTATTGAGACATGTACTTTTAAATATCACAACAACCTCGATGGTTTAGGGGTCTTCCTCGCTGTCATATTTTTAATCAGTATAGTCGTTGACGTTTATATAGTAGTGTGTATGAATTGTAAAATAAGTTAACATTTATACAATTAACAAATTAACAAATATTCAACCTAAATATTGATCCTGTAATTTAAACACGAGAGACCTTTCTTCGGGACAAATGACCCAAAGAATATTTAACTAGTTATTGGCGTTATCATTTGTCAAACATACGTTCACATATTCACAATTTATTTACAGAAATACAGTGTCAGTTCTTAAGTTATTAATGTACCCTAGCAGTGAATGTACTGTTATGAAAGTTAGTTAAATTGGCTCCTGTTACTCATTGTATTTTTTCATAAGTATATGGTTAGTTCTTGCACTATGACAGGTGACATGAATGAACATTCCTAATGAAACACCAATGAAACTAATTGAGCAATTCTTTAGAGGTTTGTTCTGGAGAGAGAGAGTTGTATATTAGTGACAAGGTCTGCTAAAAAAAGCAAGGTTAATTGTTTTTATTAAACATACATTAAAGTGTAACGTATGTCAACTCATCCACAAAAACCTATACACATACACACTGCCAATGACTAGTGATATGTAAATGAATAACATTAATGCCTGTTAAGGTCTAGTTATACATTAAGGTTGAACGCATGATAATAAATGTAAGTATGTGAGCTTATACAGGGTGATCATAAAGTCTAGATACATGGGAAATATCACTAAAATTTTTGAGCTTTCCTACTGCAAATTGAATATGAGTTTGTCCAAAGGAGAAAGAATTCAATTGATACTACTCAGTGGATGCAAGAGATGATCATATTGACAAAGAACAGGTACTTTTAATGCATGCCATCCTATTTTTGCCTGTGTCCAGACTTTGTGGTCACCTTGTATATCAATACCCATGCAAAAACACACACACACACACAATAATATGAAATATCTAGAAGAGACACTGATGTCAGGTATATTTAGCAAAAGCAGAAGCCAAAGTAAGAGGTTTGCACATTTTGCAGCATGAGGATAAGCAGGAGAGGTATTGCAGATTGCAAGGTTGTGTACAAAAGAGGATTGAGAGAAACTAGGGATAGATGAATGGTTAGTGAGAGCTTTGCAAGCTATGTACAGGGATGCTGTCAGTAAGGTGAGGGTTGGCAACAAGTACAGTGAAGAATTCCAGGTAGAGGTAGGGGTTCACTAAGGTTCAGTCCTCAGCCCCCTCCTATTTATCATAGTCCTCCAAGCTAAAACAGAGGAATTCAAGACAGGAAGCACCTGGGAGCTCCGCTATGCTGATGACCTTGCTCTAATTGCTGAGTCACTATCAGAACTAGAGGAGAAGTTTCAGGTGTGGAAGCAAGGATTAGAATCGAAGGGCCTTAGAGTCAACCTAGCTAAAACCAAAGTCTTAATAAGTAGGATGGCAGACAAACCACAAATCCCTTCAGGTAGATGGCCCTGCTCGATCTGTAGAAAAGGCGTAGGTAGGAACTCCATAAGATGTACCTAGTGTAAGCTATGGACACATAAGAAGTGCAGCAATATGAAAGGAAAGCTAACTGGGAAGTTAGTTTTTGCATGTGGCAGATGCTCAGGGGCAATAAACACTGAATATGTGCAGAGAACAACTTCTGCCACATTCCAGGGAGAAAAACTGAAAGTAGTTGATTGTTTCCATTACCTAGGTGACCAAATCAGTAGTGGGGGTGGGTGCACTGAAAGTGTAGCTGCTAGAACAAGAATCACCTGGGCAAAGTTCAGAGATGTCCTACCTCTGCTGGTGACAAAGGGCCTCTCGCTCAGAGTAAAAGGTAGACTGTATGATTCATGTGTACGAACAGCCATGCTACATGGAATTGAAACATGGGCCATGGACTGCTGAGGATATGTGTAAGCTTGCAAGGAATAAAGTCAGTATGCTCCGCTGGATGTGTAATGTCAGTGTGCATACTCAACAGAGTGTAAGTACTTTGAGAGAAAAGTTGGACCTAAGAAGCATCAGATGTGGTGTGCAAGAGATATGACTGTGCTGGTATGGTCATGTGGCGAGAATGTATGAGGATAGCTGTGTGAAAAAGTGCCACACCCTAGCAGTTGAGGGAACCTGTGGAAGAGGTAGGCCCAGGAAGACCTGGGATGAGGTGGTGAAGCATCATCTTTCGAACATTAGGCTTCACCGAGGCAATGACTAGTGACCGAGACCTTGGGAAATATGCTGTGCTTGAGAAGAACCAGCAAGCCAAGTGAGACCATAACCCATGGCCTATGCCAGGGGTGTAACCGGCCAACTTATGCATACCTTTCCTTCATTGGACACTAAATTCTGCTTGTGAAGACCTATTGAAGCAAGTGAAATTGAAATCGAAATGAAATTCGATGCCTGGTATCTGTGCACTATCCGAGCGTGATTGTTGCTAGAGCAGCTGACTGGCTTCTGTGCTGGTGGCACGTAAAAAGCACCATTCGAGTGTGATCGTTACCAGCGTTGCCTTGCTGGCACTTGTGCTGGTGGCACGTGAAAAAATATTTGAGCAAGGTTGTTGCCAGTGCTGCTGGACTGGGTCCTGTGCAGGTGGCACGCAAAAAACACCATTTGAGTGTGGCCGTTGCCAGTACTGCTTGACTGGCCATCGTGCTGGTGGCACGTAAAAGCACCCACTACACTCTTGAAGTGGTTGGTGTTAGGAAGGGCATCCAGCTGTAGAAACTCTGCCAGATCAGATTGGAGCCTGGTGCAGCCATTTGGTTCGCCAGTCCTGAGCCAAATCATCCAACCCATGCCAGCATGGAAAGCGGACGTTAAACGACGATGATGATGATGATGATGATATATATATTGTATACATACTTATATATACATATATATATATATGTATGTATGTATAAGATTTCTATAACTTTTGTGTCATAAATCACTAAGTTTATGAATAACTGCTGTAGTGGTTCATTAGTTGAGTGACTCTACTATACAGAGAATCCTGCTGTCAGACAGAAACTCTTAAGCATAATCCAAGACAGTGAGTTGGGTACAGTAGCTTTTGATTGTACTTTCACCAAAAATAACTACAATTTGATAACATATAGGTATACGTTATATATATGTAGGAGTTTTATAAGTAAAGCCAAAACAATTATCTGAATGACAAAGGTATATGACTTCTTGCTCACTGTTGCTGCTGCTCTTGATGTGACATCTCTTTATGAATCACAGGAGATTGTTACTCTTTTCTCTAATGTGAGTAATACTCCGTCTTAACATTAGCATTAGAGTGGAGGTGCATAGCTTAGTGGTTAGTGTGCTGGACTCATGATTGTAAGATTGTGGTTTCAATTCCTGGACTAGGTGATGTGTTGTATTCTTGAACAAAACACTTCATTTCACATTGCTCTAGTTCACTCAGCTAGCAAAGATGAGTAATACTATGACAGACTGGTGTCCCATCCAGGTGAAGAATATGTATGCCATGGAAACTGGCCCTTATGACTCAGGAAGAAACTTTACTTTACTATCAGCCTTAGAGAGAATTTTCTTAAATACCAAAAAAATATAAAAGTTATGAGGGGTTAAATGGGGTGCTTAAAGCAGAATTCCACCCCAAAATTAATGTTTACCATACTATAGTCCTTTCTTCTCTCCTGTATGGATCAGAATCCTGGGTACCCTATTGATCCCATATCAACCAGCTTGATGTCTTTCATCAGCTCTGTCTTTGGAACATTTGTGGATACAACCTGAATGACAAAATTTTGAATACTGAACTATACTCTAAAGAATAAAAAAATTTAGAATGGAGACTCCAGCAAAGAAGATCTGGAGAAGGAATTGTAATTCTGAAATATCATCGGACTATAGATAACCAAATTACAACAGGTACATAGTCCATTTTTTGTTCTATAGTGCATTGTTATACCATTCTAAACATTTTATTCTTTACAAACAATACACAATGCTTCAAGCGAACTACAATACTCTCCTATACTCTAAATGTACAATTGGTGGCACTGACTCTTTTCTTTTGTGATCTCAATTAAGATGGATTGGTCATGTAATGTATAGCCAGCTCCATGATGGAAGGAGAAGCATAGCCAAAAGCATTGCTAAGGAAGAAGGATAAGTTCAAAATTAACCAGAAAATTACAAAGATTCCCCCTGAAACACATGAAAAAAACTGCATTGATTCTCAACAAATGGAAGCTAACTAGCTATAAATACAGAATAAACTTATGAATTAAGCTGTTTCAATAATCTAAAAGAACTATTTTGTTTAACAGTCTTCTCTTATGGCTAATTCATGAACTTGTCTGTTGTCTGTGAATCATTGGCAGGCTTAAAGTCTCACAAGAAACTTCAGAAGTGAAAGGAAAACAAAGAAAAGAAAAATCTATTTGATCCCTATATATTGGAATCAACAAGAGAATCCATCACATGCATATATTACTTGTATACAGATATACATACACACATATATATATCTACATACATACATATACATACATGCATGCATGCATACATACATACATACATACTTACATACATACATACATACATACATACATACATACAAACACTCATACATATTTATAGATATATATAATCACCACTACACTGTTTTTGTCTCTGGAGAAAATATTCTTTGTGATGAAGTATTGACTCCATAGGCCTACAATAGAAACTGTGAAAGCTAGTTAGGGTCTGGCATTTATAATAACTTGAGCTATGTTACATTTTATGAGGAGCTTCAGGAATATAAGATTAAGAAGCAGAGAAACAAATTTCAAAGGTCGGTGTATATATTCATTCAACTCATTTCAAATTATCGAAATTCTCCACAGTATACAATATACATAGATACATATATGAGATATGATAAAAATTTATAAGAATTTATAAACACCTATAAATGCGAAGATTTATAAATATTTAAAAATTCATAAATATATAAATACATACATATAAATGCATAGATGTACTTGTGAAGTCTGAATGTCTGTATTAGAATCAGTGAGGAGGGTAGATAAGAGAGTTAGTATAAAATAGGTACAAAATCTTACGGCTGTTTCAAGAAGATATAGGTTGATATGGATGAGCTAACTCCAACCATAGCAGTTTCTATACTTCTCTCATCAAGTTAAGGGATTCAGAGAGTTAAAATTTTAAGAGATATGAGAGGTTTGAAAATTTTTTGAAAAATGAATGTTTAGTCAAACCATACTCTACATGCAGATGATATAATTAAAATTACAGGTTAAGGTATATTACGATGCTATATATAATGATATTTTAAGAAGAGTCCATAATATAAAGGATGGCTAGATTAGGATCCTATAGGCTAATTATTTTGGGGGAAGAATTTAAAAGTTGAAAGATATTTATGTCTACAGATAATTATGATGTCAGATATCTTATTAAGTAAGCTATTTTTGTTGGCATGGATTATGTGGACCACCTCCTTCGTGCATAAATTGCAATTTTTCGTGTGTGTATTATATGGTGTGGATTCTGTTATAAACCAATCCAGACTGAATTCTTTATTGTGCATTTTTAATTTATTGATGTGGGTAGCTAGTGTTGTTGAATTTTTAGTTTCGTGGTTAGTGAATGAGTTTGTATGCACCCTATATCTAATTTTAAAATCAGTTGTACTACCTGTGTAAATGTTTTTAGGTTCATTAAGGGTTGAGACTTTATACATGACATTTCTTCTTAAGCAGAAACCTTTTAGGGGACAAAGCTCCCTATTACGACAGTTACATGTTTTATTTGTTTTATTTCCAGGTTTAGTCTTTCTATTTTTAATATTAGGGTTCTTATTGTTCTTCATATTAGGGAAGTTCCTATTGATAATGCTAAAAAATAACTTAGGGAGGTTTCTTACCTGGAGGGATAAGTGGGGTGTGAACCATATAATTTCTCTTCTCCTCCCTGAGTTGTTCCTATTCTGCCCAGTATAGTTATTGTTATATAAAATTGAATAAACTATAGTATCTTCTAAAGTGTTGTTGGTTTCTATATTCGGTGGGGTTGTTGTTCATGGGAGGTGTGTTGATGTTTGAATTCACAAGTTTGCCTAATTTGTTTTTAAATATTGTGTTTTTACATTATTTACATTATTTACATTTGATGGATATTGTGTTTTTAATATAATATATTTTTCTATAAAATCCACTGTCTTTTAGTGCTGTGTTGTAAAGAGGTGCAAAATCATTGAAGATCTTTTTGTTTGCAGATAAATTAGATATCCTTATTGATACACCTTTGATCATACCCTTAATGACACTTTGGGGATGATTTGATAAGGCGTGGATATACTTGATAGTTTTGTTAGGCTTGTGGTGGGGATAGAATAAGCCGTTATCCAGATTTAATGTTACATCCAATATGTTCACACATTTAGTGACATTTACAAATATAATATACAAATGGTGTAATTTAAAAAATTTAATTAATCTTTTCCTTATGCTATCAGTTGCTTGTGCAGAGGATCTAGATATGGTGAATAAAACATCGTCTCTATACAGGCCCCCATTGATATTAGGGAATTCTTCCTTAATTTTTGCGAGTAGAAATAGGCCAACAATGTCTATGACCTGGGCAAAATCTGAGCTTCCCATTGTAACATCAAAGTCGTCATGAAGGTCAGATCATGTCCTATTTTTGAAGGATATCAGTGTTTTTCTTGTGGTAAGGATGATATTTTCAATAATGGTGTAATACTAGTAAACTTTTCTGCAAAATTAATTGCTTTGTCAAGTAAATCAGGCTTAATGGATTGGTAGTAGTTAATTGAATAAAATGGGTTTTCTTTTTGTTATTTAAAGAACAAAACCAGGTTATAACACCTCCTGTGGATATCCAAAGTGGGAGGTTCATGTTTCTTTTAACATGAGGGATGATTCTATCAATGATAGACTTACTAATCCTGCCCAAACCCGATTTGATTGGGCAGATTAGCCTAACGGTGGTAAGTTTGTTCTCGAAGTTAGCTTTGTTGTCCTTAAAAGTGAAATGTGGAATTTTAGGGGCATAGAGTTCAGTTCTATTTGGCAGTTTTAGCTTCTTAATTAAATTGGAACGTTTCTTATTAATTTCATTCAGTCTATTATTGGCCACTATTTTATATTTAGAGTTCAATTCTTTCAAGATAAAGGTATTATAGGCATCGGTAGGTAGTGAATAAAGGTTTACTCTTTTATCAGAAGAACATGTATGTTATCAAAATTTTTTATTTGAGAGATAATGTCAGTTAATTTCTTCTGGATGTGGTTTGTAGTTCTTGAGAATTTCAGTTTGTTCACCATGTTAATGAGGTCTTTTTCTAGTTTCAGTTGTGCGGGATTGTGAGGTGGGGGGGGGGGGAGGTCTGTAGGTTTTCATGTCATAAATTATCCAGTTTGTTATTCAAGTGTTTCCCACCTGAATCATAATAAAATGCTTTCCATCTTAACCTTTTGATGAATTCGCTGATTCTCTGCAATAGCAGAAAGGGAAACAGAAAAAAAAAGTGGTTTCAAATATAAAATTTTTTAGCACTTGGGTTTGTTACTTTGCAAGGTAATTGATATTTCAAGAAATTTGATAGGACAAAATTGAGTTTCAGGGTTGTCAAATTGTCACTGATTGCTAGTTTATAATTGTTGTAATATAATCTTCTTCAATTCTATATTTAAGAATGTATTATGTACATTATTTCCATTTGACGGATATTTGTCCTCATTTTGTTTGTTGTTAACACAACGTTTCGGCTGATATACCCTCTAGCCTTCATCAGGTTTCTTGGGAAAATTTCAAACCTGGGTTCTCATTCCTAAGGTATTTTTTGATGTTATTATGATTATTATTATTATTATTATTATTATTATTATTATTATTATTATTATTATTATTATTATTATTATTCAGATCACTGCCTGGAATCGAACTTGGAATCTTGGGGTTAGTAGCCTGCACTCTTAAACACTACGTCATATGCCCATGGGCATATGGCATAGTGGTTAAGAGTGCGGGCTTCTAACCCCAAGATTCCGAGTTCGATTCCTGGCAGTGACCTGAATAATAATAATGATAATAATAATAATAATAACATCAAAAAATACCTTAGGAATGAGAAACCATGTTCGAAATTTCCCCAAGACACTTGATGAAGGCTAGAGGGTATATCAGCCGAAACATTGTTAACAACAAACAAGATGAGGACAAATATCCGTCAAATGTAAATAATGTATATAATTTTCTTGTTTTTGTAGTCACCTAATATGTGTAAGAAACTATCAAATAAAGGTTTTAAAATTTGGCAGAAGGCCTGCAATTTCAGAGGAAGGGGTTAGTCCAGAAATAGGGAATCTGCGGCCTTCCAGGCCATCAAGTGCAGCCATTGGTATATTTTCTTTCTTTTTTGACATTGAATATTTTTTGTCTAAAACCATTATACACACTAAACTTACAATACACACACACATAGATGAAAGGAAAGTTAACTGTGTTTAGTGATGTCACTCCCAGTGATTGGAAGCATTTTTTTGAACCCAATGAATTTAAACTCAAAGCAACAAGTATATAAAGGGAATATTTCCTTGTCAGCTACACCAGCCTAGTGGGAGTAAGTGACTTTATGTATGATACACAAAGAGTTCCTGTCTCATCTTCCTTTTCATTGTGATTTGTGCTACATATTTTACTTAGTAATTGCATAGTCATGGCCAACTTCATACTGACTTGTTTTGTGAGACTGAGTTAGTTATAGCTTTATTTGAAACTGTAAATCCACCAGTGAGTGCGTTAATTTTACAGACTTGCTTTTTAACTTTGAGACTTGATAAGTGATACAATGATCGTATTCATTGTTACTCTGTTAAGCTGGCTGCATACTGCTTCAAACAAAACAGTCCTAAACGAGACACTATCAACCAGTGTTGGAAACCATGTTCTTGGAATCTTGGTCATATCTTGGTCACAAAATAATTGTCATTATTTTGTGAGATTGCAAACTGACGATATTTGACATTATTTCTGCAACAATTAGGTAATGATAAATAATAGTACTAATTACAGAAAAAAATTATAGCTAATCTAAATGTTGTTCAGTCTCGAATGGTAGTAACAATTGCTCAAGTCAAAACCAAAAACATGGTTTTGGATGCAAGTTTATCATGTCTTGTCTAAGACTGTTTTATTTGGTTCAGTGTGTGGCTGGTTTTACTAATTCATTATTAAACTTTCATTTTTTTAATGGTTTTTAAGAATAAATACATTTCTTTTCAACCCATAATTATGTCAAAAAAAATTAAAATGAACTTTGAAAGAAGGAAACAGGATCTTCAATGAAGACTGGGAATTGCAATATTTTTTAGTAAATAGTGGAGGCAAAATGTCTTGCTTGTTTTGTGATATCACAATTGATTTTTGTTGTTGTCACTTAAAGCATGCTCCATACTTCTGAACCTTTCCCATCGAGTGAAGATGCTTCTCTACAGCAGTGTGAAAGCATTCCATTTTCTCTGCCAGTTCCCTTGTCATTTGACAAGAATTTTCAGGCAAAAATTGGTTTAATTGCTCTTCATTGAACTTAACTGGATGACCAAAATGAGGTGTGTCTTTGAAGTCGAAATTTCCATTTTTGAACTTGGCAATCACGAGCAGTTCTTTCAGCTATGGCACCCTCTCCATACACAGCACAAATGTCGCGAGCAGCTTTTGTGGACTTAGAACCTTGATTAAAAGCAAAAAGAAAGAGGTGTCGAAAATGCTTGTTTTTTTTTAACTTGACATTCCATTTTAATGATCTGAAAATAAATAAAAATTAACTAAAATTAACTAGAATAAAAAATACAAAATAGATTCCAAAATGATTCAAAAATAGAATTCTCGAAAAAAATAGATTCCAAGATTTAAAAAAACGGCGGGAACTTAGTTGCCAACCCAATAGATCTCATATAGAAGCAGTTGTTGAAGCTGAAGGTGGCTTTATTGAATAACATTATAGAAAAGGAGGTTTATTTTTATCCTCATAGCATTTTTTGTTAAATAAAGTTATTAACTGTTATTATGTATTTGTTTTTTTATAAATATAAATCTGTCCTCAAATATTATATGCACCCTGTATTCGAGCAAATGCCCTGAAGCATTGTCAATTTCGAAACATGTGGACGATGAAGTAATTAATAGGGATTTGCTTTATCACTCATAAGTACACTGGTTGTCGCAAGGGAAAGTATTAGTCAAAGAAAACAACAAACATTTTTACAGAGATGTTGCATTTTTATGTGATGTGATGTCAAAACAAAAGGAGTTAAACATTTCGTTGTAAAGCAAAAATAGATGTATTTATGATATGTGGCAAAAAATTTGGGCATTTTAAGTTCCTTTTGGCTCAAACAAAACTTTCAGAAGAACACTTTCCTTGGCTTATGGAGGTAATGAGTGAAAATGAAGAAGATATCTATGAATCTTTTGAAGAATATGAGTCAGTGTTAGACTCATTAATAGAAGAATATAATAAAAGATTTAATGATTTTGTAAAACATAACATCACTCTGAAACTTGCTTTTCAGCCTCACTTAGTTGATATATCCTGAAGAATTACAAATGGAGCTCCTTGAAAAGTCTGAAGATAATATCCTGAAATCTCTGTTTGACAAGAAAGAAAATCCCATTGAAATATGGAAAAATGCAGTAGAATATCCTCGTCTTTGTGAACATGCATGCCGACTAATCTCCTGCTTTTCTTCAACATATTGTTGTGAATCCACATTTTTGTACTTGATGCAAATCAAGAATTCACTGAGAACACAATTGACAGATGAGCATTTAGAGGAACAATTGAAACTAAGAACCATTGTTAGAGCCTGATATCAAAATGCTTTCTCAAAAAAAGCGAATACAAAGAAGTCATTAATTTGCATAAAAAGAACCTACTTGCCTAAATTAAATATTTGAAAATGTTATATACTTGATGTTCATAAGCTGTCTTTTTTATAAAATTATTATTCATTTACTTATTATTTATATACAATGTACCTACTTAAATAAAATATTTGAAAAGTCATGCTTTCGATTTCTACACACCTGTCTTTCTTTTATTAGATTACTAATAAATTACTTAGGGGATAAAATAACTAAAAAAAGAAAAATAATTTGTTTAATGCAGTCCCTATGAGGGATGATGAATTGTAAGGTGGCCTTTATGCACTAAAATGTTCCCCATCACTGGATTAGTTGATTACATCACCCCCAATGTTCAACTGATATTTATTTTATTGATGCTGAAAGAGTGAAAAGCAAAGTTGACTTTGGTGTTATGTAAGCATTTTGTCAAGCTTGCTAACGATTCTGTCAGCTTGCTGCCTAAAAAAACTATTAAATAATATTGTGATGGTCCAGAGTAAAAGTTGGCAGCCATATTGAATATTTGAAAAAAGAAACTTCTGGGTTGATGGAAGGTCTAGCAATCTTAGTTGATTGGTCAATTGGACAATGTTGATTAAATAAGATTTTAATTCGATTTAAATTTGCAATTATTTTTCCTACCATCTTCTAGAGATACTAGTGTTGTTTGTATGTGTGTGAGTTATGCATCCTGTCATTGAACAAACCAAATTTAGTAAGAAATTTTTCTCTGCATTTTTGGGGGAGTGTCAATTTTATTTTCATCATCATCATCATTTACTGTCTGTTGTCCATGCTGGCATGGGTTGGATGGTTTGATCAGAGCTGGCAAGCTGGAGAGCTACACCAGACTCCAGTCTGATTTGGTATGGTTTCTATGGCTGGATGCCCTCCCTCAAGCCAACCACTTCACAGTGTGTGCTGGGATTTTTATGTAGCACTGCATGAGCACTTTCACATGACACCAGCATGATTGCTTTTTACATGGCATCGACACAGGACTCCTGCAGGTAAATCCTCTCCACCAGAAAGACTGGTCTTAACTGTTTCTAATTTTTAGTGAAGCTTTAAGAAATGTTTTGGAACTAGTTTGGGGGAAAATCCAAACACCTGGTTGATTTACAAAAAGTAAAAAAGCACAAAAAACTAAACAACAAAAAACCTTCCACAAAGTATTGTGCTTCTCTTTGTGAGTTAACGAAGAAGTGCTTAGTCATTTTACAACCACTTTTAACCTGCTTCTTGTATCATGATGTACTGAAATGACATCTAGCTTCTTTTAAGAAAATTGTCAAAATTATCTTTAAAAGTCTGACTGAGAATGTTCTAAGTCAAGTGTATCTTTCATTAAATAGGTCTTGATATATTAGCATGATGCTAAGGCTGTGTGTTGTCCAATAATAAAATCAAATCCAATGTTGTTTAAATAACATTTATTTTTACAGTATATCACAATATTTTCATAATTATAGAGTGGCTTGCCAGTAGTGTATTGCGGGGTCACTAGAAGCAAATGTAGTTCATATTTACATTAATAAAAGAAAAAATTAGCTTCGCATAAAAGGCAGGAAAAATACTCTGTTCATTATAATCGAGGATTCCTTTAAACCAGGGTTGAGCTGCAACGAAGGAAACTTGCCTGTTTTAAGGGCTTGTTGTCTTTGCATCCTGTGTGCACCTCTGGCATGTTTGTGATTAAAAATTGGCTGGCCACTTGTTTGTGTGGTGAAAGCTGAGGATATTGTGTTTGTGGTACATGTTTGGAGAAGTGCATTGAAGATGAAATAAATCAGCAACCAAAATCCTGTATTCGACTATCTTCTCTGGAATCTTCTGGAATCTCTATGTTGATTCTGGTGTGCTTTTGCTTTTAAAACCCTTATTTATATGGAAACATGATAGAACATTCAATGATTTGAGGTGATATTTCTTCAAGATGATTTGTTGTTATTCAGGGAACACTGCCTGATCTGAGTGCGGCCAGATCCTAGTTACTAAAGCCGTAAGGTTTCAGTTCTAGGTTCCACTACACAAAAAAACTACACTAGATCAGGTGTTACATATGTCTCACAAAACAGGTGTGTAGAAACATATTTGTATTAATGAGTGATCACATCACAAGAAAATCTGACATTGTTTGAAGCAGACCCAGCTGGTTTGCTTAAACATTTCCTGACCCAAGATGAGTATTGGATTCATCACTTTGAGCCAGAGATGAAGAGTCAATCCATGCAGTGGAAACACCCTCCTCCTCTGCTCCAAAGAAAGTGAAGGACGTTTCAGCTGAAGGAAAGGTGATGGCCTCAGTGTTTTAGGATGCAAAAAGCATTGTATTTATTGACTATCCTCAAAATGGAAAGTACCATGCCAATTTGCAGGGGCAGTTGCTAAAGGCTATCAAGACCAAACATCCAAGATAACTGATGAAAGGTGTCTTGTTGTTTCATCAGGACAATGCTTCAGCACACAAGTCCTTGGTTTCAATGGCTGCTGTGTGTGACTGTGACTACGAACTGGCTGATCAGCTTCCCTATTCTTCTGATTTGTACTCATCTGACTATCATCTGCTCCCCAACTTGTAAAAACACTTGGCTGGGAACCAGTATCACAGTGATGACGATGACGTCATATCTGCTGCTGATGAATTCTTTGAGCAACAGGATGAAAACTTCTTCACCAATGGGATCCAAGCATTATAACACTGATAGAAGAAGTGTGTGGACCACAAAGGGGACATTGCTGAAAAATAAACCTCATTCCATGAAAGTATCCTGGTCAGTTTCAGATTTTAGCTGACCCTCATATATGTGTCCATAAATGTATGAAGAAGGCAGAAAAAATTAAGTATGTATGCGTCTGTATGAATCTGAGAAAAAGATAAGTCGGACAATGACATCGTATCAACAATAATGATTTATTTAATATTGAGGCTAAACAATTGAAACAAAAGATGTTATATAAGATGTGTATGTAAAACAAGGTAAAATAACACTAAAGACTAGAGAATATCTTAATTAGAAATCAAATTACATACAGTTATAGAGTATAGGAACATATCAAGAATTTTGGGGATAATTGAAAGTTTGTAAATGCAATGGCAATTCTATAAATAGCAGTGAAAACTGTTGAATGTCTAAGTTCACTGATGTTGGGATGTTAATGTGTTTGTTCTCTTTGGTTAAATAATCTCTCAATTAGCAAATACAGGATCTGTTTATTTTTTGATTGCTAAGCAGAATTTTTCTTGAAGTTTACACAAATACAGAACCCGTTGAAGTTTTGTATGAATACAGAATCCTGGAGCTCATCTCAGAGTGTTGAAGAGAGAGAGAGAGAGGGAGGGAGAGTGCTTAACTTGTACTTAATTTATCGATCCTGAAAAGATGGAAAGCAAAGTTGACCTGGGCGGAATTTGAACTCTGAAATGCTACTAAATATTTTACCTAGCGTAGTAACAATTTTGTCGGCTTGCTGCTTTTTCAGTCACAAAATATTAGTTTCAAATTTAGGCGCAAGACCAGCAGGTTTTGGGGAGGCGATAAAGCGCTAACACAACTGGTACTTATTTTATCGACTCCAAAACGATGAAAGGTAAAGTCAATTTAGAACACATAGACGGATGAAATGCCACTAAGCATTAGCCCAGCGCGCTAACGATTCTGCTAGCTGGCTGCCTTTTCAGTCCCCAAATATTGAACATGCTTTATATTATTTATTTTTTGAGAAGAAATAATTAGGATTGCAGGTAAAGGGAGGTAACTTTGTTTTAGTTACGTCAAAATCTTTTTTTAGCAGTCCAAGGGAGGTAACTGCAAATCTTTTACTATTACATTTTAGAACCCTAACCTTTTGTAAGAACAAAGGGTTTCATTGTTGTTATTAACGGCAGTTACATCATGCATAAATCATTTTCGTTCATTTTCCCAAAACAACTGATCTCCTAACAGGTGATTCTCTGTTAGAAACTGCCTGAAAGAGCAGCCAAATTTCCTCAAAGCACAGTCATCTGTCTTAAAAAGGAAACTATACTCGTAGGTTATAAAGTTTAGCGGGTAATTTGCGGTAATTGGCTGCTGTTTTTTGCAAGTCGAGTGGCGACAGAGATTTCACTCCACCCTCCACCTTTGTGGTTCGTTTGTTTTCTTAGGTTAAGAAATTGTTTTATAAAACAAGATGTCGTTTTATTCTCATATGAGACAATTCAATTTCCAATTACACGTACACACGCGGTCACAAACACATATATAAGCACCATAGGTATTCATCATCATCGTCGTCGTCATCATCCGCACTATCGGTTTCATGTCCAATTTATCTTGCTTGCGTAGGTGAAATGAAAATTTTTGTGCCTAGATTTCCTACTGTTGGATCGTCTTCCTGTTACCGAATTGTCACCTATTTTTCAAGCAAATTACTATTTCTGCATGGCTGGACGTTGTTTTCACAGAGCTCTGGAAACAAGATATACTATTCGTATGGCAGGGACGTTTGTTTATAACTACTATGTGAAGTCAAGAGAAGGAGACAAACGCTTACGCACACATTTTTTTTTAAAGCATTTGCTCGTTACAAGGTCCTTAGACCACTGAAAACGTAAAGATCTACTAGAATAAAATGGACGTTTGACAGAAGTCAATAGGTGACGATGTACATTAGTCTTAAAAGACTGGAGGTCATATTGAAGATGAAAACAAGATTGTGGAAGGGAATTCCAAAGTTCAAAGGTGCGAGGGAAGAAACTGGTACTGTAAAGTGCGTTACGACACTTGGGAGGTTGCACAGTATACTGATGAGAACTGGATGCAAGTCTAGTTCATCGCTGCTAAGTTCTTAACGGAGGAACCAGAGAAGAGAGCTCATCTGAACAATGTCCATGAAAATACTTGTAGAAAAGAGACAAGGAAGCCACACGACGACGATAAGAGAGTGAATCCAGTTTAGAAGACAGATCAGGACCAAGAGCATTACAGATACGGCGCTAAATGTGGTCCAACAGAATTAAACAATCCGCAAGAGCACCTGCCCGTATTTGACAATAGTACTCAATGCAGGAGTGAATGGTGGACTTATAAAGATAAAAAAATAGTCTCAGGAGTGAGATAACTCCTCGAGCGAAGGAGTGAGCCTACCTTTCATTGCAGTCGACATATAGTATATATAGGATGGACCATAGGTATATATTTCAATTTTTTTTCCATTTTATTACATCTACACTTATTTATTGCAATTACATTTATTAAACACAGTTTAATCTCGTAAATGCTCAAAATTGCAACATCCCTCAAACCATTTCAGAACACCACGACACACAACATGCCACAAATTCCAATCTGCATCAATTTCAATAAGAGCTTCCTGGATGAAGTCTTTTAAATCATCCACTGTGTGACTTTATTTCTCATAAACCTTATTCTTTATTACTCCCCACTTAAAGAAGTCCATTGGTGTTAAGCCATGTGAACATGGTGGCCATTCAATGCTGCCATGGCGTCCAATCCAATGCTGTGGGAAGGTATTGTCAAGGTAGTCTCTGACTGCCAAAGCATAATAAAGAGGTGCCCCACCTTGTTAGAAGAACAGTTTGGAAAAAACTAGCTCTGGTTTCAATCCACTTCCTTTGTTCTTGAGTTAAATTATTTGTCATTATTCATGGTACCTGTAAAAAGAGAAATAAGTTAATTCAAAAAGTGTATACCTTCTTTTGGCCCACCTTGTGTGTGTATATATATATATATATATATATATATATATATATATATATATATATATAATTCATTTGAAATACAGAGATGCCTATAATAGGACATCTGACCTGCTAGAAAGAGCAGCAAAAGACTACATACCACAAAAATAGGGATAATTTCGAAAGGGAATGAAAAATAAAAACATTTACCAATCTATATTCTGTACCATGGTTTCAAGTCATTTTAGTAAGATAAAAATATACCTTACAATGGTCGAACTATCTTCAGCAGAATAACCAGACAACATATGAACACGAGTCATAGGGAACATGGCTTATGTTCATATGCTTAATTTTTCAAAATTTACCGCGCATTTGCGGTTTACCTAATCGGCAGCAAATACAAAAAATGCCAATTTTCTTTCAGAAATTAGCCAAAAAATTTTATCATTATTAATAAATTATAGGGTAGCCAAAAAATTTTAGAAATTTTATTTACCACCAGTGGTCAGATGTCCTATTATAGGCATCTCTGTATTTTAAATGAATAATATATAGTCTATTGACTGATTTTTATTCTCGCTAGACCACTGGTGGTAAATAAAATTTCTAAAATTTTTTTGCTACCCTATAATTTATTAATAATGATATATGTATGTATGTATGTATGTATGTATGTATAATGGTGATAGTGGAGGTGCAATGGCCCAGTGGTTAGGGCAGCGGACTCGCAGTCATAGGATCATGGTTTCAATTCCCAGGCCTGGCGTTGTGAGTGTTTATTGAGCGAAAACACCTAAAGCTCCACGGGGCTCCGGCAAGGGATGGTGGCGAACCCTGCTGTACTCTTTCACCACAACTTTCTCTCACTCTTACTTCCTGTTTCTGATGTGCCTGTGATTCAAAGGGTCAGCCTTGTCACACTGTGTCACGCTGAATATCCCCGAGAACTACGTTAAGGGTACACGTGTCTGTGGAGTGCTCAGCCACTTGCACGTTAATTTCACGAGCAGGCTGTTCCGTTGATTGGATCAACTGGAACCCTCGACGTCGTAAGCGACGGAGTGCCAACAACAACAACAATAATGATGATGATAATAATAATAATAATAATAATAAAAGCAAAATTCTGTCTGTCTTGGACCTTTGTATCTCAGTCTACATTTGCTCTACATTGGCATATCATACCTTTTTGGAATTAGGATGATCCCAGGATTGAAAATCTGCCCTTCATTTGGTTCTTGAGCATCCATCATTGGGATCTGATTTAAAAGCATTTGGGTTCCTATTTCTAGCAGGTAAAGCTTGGCTGATTCATGCCATCTTGGTGGCATTTGTCAGACGATGTCAGAGATAAATGATATTAACTGTTAATTTTATGTCGAAATTGACCAACAGTCGGAATTCAACTTGGGACTGGAACAATAGAATGATTACATTACAGAATTAATTCTCATCTGTCCTTAACCTCTGATCAAACACTACTGGGGCAAATATTCATTATAAATGCATTATAGTCATACTATTTAGCACCTTTTAGTTTGGGGCTGAAGACCCAAGAGTGCGGCTTTTAAGCTAGTATATTATACACACACTCACATGCAATGGGATTCTTTCAGTTTCTGTCTACCAGATCCGCTCACAAGTCTTTGGTTGGCCCGAGGCTATAGTAGAAGACATTTGCTCAAAGTGCAATCATGTGGTTGGGAAGGAGGCTTCTTACCACATAGCCACATCTGCACCAATGTATGTGTGTGTACCAGGTGCACTTTGTCCATGAGCAATCTGGAACCGTTTGAAGCCGATGAAGAGAATTTTCTTACTTGTTTCACTATTATGGATGAAAGTTGGGCTCATCACTACCAGCCTGAAACTAAAGAACAATCAAAGCAGTGGAAGCACTCATCTTCTCCTGCCCCAAAGAAGGCTAGGGTCATTCTTTCAGCTGACAAGGTCATGGCATCCGTTTTTTGGGATTCTCAAGTTGTCTTGCTGATCAATTACCTTGAAAGGGTCACAGCGTGACAGGGCTGTATTATTGTCAGCAACTAAAAATGCCTCCAAGAAGCAATCAAAGAAAAAAGGCTGCGAATGCTCACCAGAGGAGTTCGTTTTCATCATGACAATGTTCCATCCCACACCTCAGTGGTTGCCATGGCAACAATTCATGATTGTGGGTACGAACTTGTTCCCCATCTGCCTTATTCGCCAGACTTAGCCCCCTCTGACTTTCATCTATTCTCAAAAATGAAAAAAGCCCTGGCTGGTCGCCATTTTCCAGTGAAAATGAGAAAATGAGAACTGCAAAATCCTGTGGGATGCAATGATCCAGGGTGATCACTTGACCAGACATTGGAAACCAGACATTGTTGTGGTGAATAAAAAAGGGAAAGAAGATGTATGATAATCGACATAGCATGCCTTGGTGACAACAGGATCAATGTGAGAGAAGAAAAAATTAATAGCTCTGACGATTTAAAGTGGGAAAGACAAAGGTTGTAGTCAATAAAGAGAGTAGATGTGATACTAATAGTAATTGGTGCACTTGGAAGTATCAGCACTCAACTCCCAACTTGGCTGAAAAAGATTGGTGCAAGTTTGAAGGTAGAACACCTACACAAATCAACACTGCTTGGAACTGCAAGAATTCTTCACAGGTTTCTTGTGGACAGCTGGCATTTTCCGTCATACCCAGCAAAATAACCATAATCCTTTCTACTATCAGCACAAGCCCTGAAATTTTGGGGACAGGATTAGTCAACTACATCAACCCAAGTGTTTCACTGGTACTTAATTTATTGATGCTGAATGGAGGAGTTGTACCTAATTAGGTGACACACACACACACACACACACGTGTGTGTGTGTATAGTATAAAATAACAGTGCAAACCCCATAATATTTGTGTTTAATGTTGGTTTTATTTTAATTGTAGAAGATAATTGATAGAACTATCACATTTGATGGCATTTGAGACATTCTTTTTCCACAAAAAACATTTTTTAAAAATCACCTCAGGACCTATATTTGAAGTTGGGTCATTATTGCATGCTTTAACTACTCTCGCATCATTGTTCCCTGTAAGTTGACCCTCCCTATCTCACTCTGTCTTGTCTCTGTCCCTAAACTCTCTCCTACCTCCCTTTGTTTCCTTGTCCTACTGGGGTAGCCAAGTATCTCCTCTGTAGTGAGACAGCTATCCTTGACCTGTCATTCTTCAACTTCTTGCCTGGTACATGGCCACTTCTCTCAGTTCCTCTCCCTGTCTCAGCTGAGATGTCCTTGTCTTGCAAAGCTACTTGGCAACCCTGCAGATGCTGGTGTCACGTGAAAAACACCTGTGCTGGTGCCACATAAAGAGCATTTGTGCTGGCATCATCTAAAAAACACTCATGCTGGTGCCATGTAAAAGGCACATGTGCTTGCACTATGTAGAAGCACCTATGCTAGTTCTATGTAAAAGGCATCCCTGTTTGTACCACATAAAAACACCGATGCTTGTTCCACATGAAAAGTACTGATGCCATGTGAGAAACACCCAGTACATTCTGTTAAGTGGTTGCTATTAGGAAAGGCATCCAGTTGTAGAAACCTTGCCAAAACAGACAATTGGTATCTGGTGTGACTCCAGCTTGCCAGCTCATCAAACCATCCAGCCCATTACAGCATGGAAAACAAATGTTAAATGATGTTGTTTTTGTTGTTGTTGTTGATGATCTGCTGCTGCTGAAATTGGTTTGCATCTAATATGTCTATGTGTCTTTTATGCCATCAGCTATGGTATTGTAGCATAAGGTTTTGAAACAGAAACTCTGAAGAATCTTGCTGTGTATTTGGGTTAAACTCTTAATGTTAGATGCCTTAGGTCAGCCAATTGTCAGAAAGACTATCTGGGAATTCTACATGCAATAGTGATGTCATAACAAGATGCTATTTATTTCTCATCTAGTTTATTCCAGAAATTAAGCATCAACTCTTTTGAACTTCATGTTTTTAAAAACATTTACATTCCTATCAATGTCAGATGAGTTGATGAAAAATGTTTCATCATTACGTGAGGAATTTTTAGCTTCCTAATCTAAAATGTCTTTGTAATTATGATGCCAGCACTTTGTTCATTTTGACAGTAGCAGAACTGGTGAATATTTTTTTTGGCCTAACGTCAACAGTAAGACATTTCAAACATGACACTCCCATCTCATTTTCAGACATACTGCATTATCCAATCTGTTTGTTTTCATGTGGATTGAGCATAATTTTAAGAGGATTTGGCTGCTATTTCTCGCAGGTCAAGTGACTATGTAAAAGGTGTTGTTGTTTGGCCCCAGCTCAACCCTGATTAAGGAAACACACAATCAAATATATGCCAACCACTGCCATCTCATCGTTTTAGTCTTTCAGATATAATTTCTGCAGAATCACTCTATCTAAAGTGTCCTCACTTATTTCTTTAAGAAAGTACAATGTAATTTGAGGGAAGTTTGAATGGTTACTATTTCTAGCAAGTCAACCACTTGGAAGCTCCTCCTCTGAGTTATGATTGACAGAAGTGGTGTTTAACATAGAACTGTGAAATTCCAGATTTCAATTTGTACACTGCAATCTTGACACATTTTTCTCTGAAAAAGAGGTTATCTTACATCTTCTACTTATTTCAGTCATTTGACTCTGGCCATCCTGGGGCACTGTCTTGCAGGGTTTTAGTTGAATGAATCAATCCCAGTACTATCTTTTTTTAAAGCCTGGTACTTATTCTATCAGGCTTTTTTGCTGAACCACAAAATTATGGGGACTTTAAACATACCAACACTGGCTGTGGAGAGGGACAAAGACACACACACATATTATACACATATATGAATACATACATACATACATATACATACACACACACACACACACACACACACACACACACACACACACACACACACACGTATATATATATATATATATATGAATACATATGAATGCATATCTATCTATCTATCTATCTATATGTATATATATATATATATATATATATATATATATATATATATATATATATATATATATATAGTTTTAGGGAAAATAACCAATTTTCAAGAACTCATCGATGAAAATCCACTATCACATATAGAAAAATTAATAATTAAAAGCACAATAAATGAGTATAATATAAAGTAAAGTAAATATCATAAGATAAATATAATAAAAAGATTACACGTGTTTCATAACCAATTTTCAAATAGAAAAGAAATTTAAATCGATTAAAATCAATTGAAATTATCGAAAATAAATTCTATTCAAAAATATAGCTACTCGTCAGATCGTAAGTAGAACAATAATTAGATATATATCTCAACCAACAATAAGTACCAAATGAATTAATATGAAATATTTATTATATAAAGATAGAAAAATTATTAAAAAAATATCATAATATCAAAATAATAACCATTCAATAATCATCCCTTCATCCATTATAATAACATGTATATTATATACAAAAAACATCTTACATAAATTATCATTGTTTTAAATACAAGTTGAACGAAGTTTAAGTTTAAAATAATAATGAAGATAAAATTAGTACATATTTAACCTGTTGGGGGAAGCGAAAGCAAAATCGTATTACAGTATAATTTTTCTATCTTTATATAATAATATATATCTAATTATTGTTCTACTTACGATCTGACGAGTAGCTATATTTTTGAATAGAATTTATTTTCGATAATTTCAAATGATAATTTAAAACAATGATAATTTATGTAAGATGTTTTTTGTATATAATATACATGTTATTATAATGGATGAAGGGATGATTATTGAATGGTTATTATTTTGATATTATGATATTTTTTTAATAATTTTTCTATCTTTATATAATAATATATATCTAATTATTGTTCTACTTACGATCTGACGAGTAGCTATATTTTTGAATAGAATTTATTTTCGATAATTTCAATTGATTTTAATCGATTTAAATTTCTTTTCTATTTGAAAATTGGTTATGAAACACGTGTAATCTTTTTATTATATTTAGCTTATGATATTTACTTTACTTTATATTATACTCATTTATTATGCTTTTAATTATTAATTTTTCTATATGTGATAGTGGATTTTCATCGATGAGTTCTTGAAAATTGGTTATTTTCCCTAAAACTATATATTTTATATATACTTTATCTATAAGGCTCAATTTAATTTTAATTTTTTATAAATTGATTTTAATTGAGTTTTTTACCTGTAATTTTGGATTTTGTCCCTAATATATATATATATATATATATATATATATATACACACACATATATGTATGTATATACATACACACACACACACATATGTATCATCATCATCATCATTGTTTAACGTCCGCTTTCCATGCTAGCATGGGTTGGGCGATTTGACTGAGGACCGGTGAACCAGATGGCTACACCAGGCTCCAATCTGATTTGGCAGAGTTTCTACAGCTGGATGCCCTTCCTAGCGCCAACCACCCCGGAGTGTAGTTGGTGCTTTTACGTGCCACCAGCACGAAGGCCAGTCAGGAGGTACTGGCAACAGCCACGCTCGAAATGGGTTTTTCTTTTTTACGTGCCACCTGCACAGGAGCCAGTCCAGCGGTACTGGCAATGAACTCGCTTGAATGTCTTTTCATGTGCCACTGGCACAAGTGCCAGGAAAGCGACGTTGGTAACGATCACGCTCAAATGGTGTTATTTACGTGCCCCCGGCATGGAAGCCAGACAGCTGGTGCTCTGGCAACGATCACGCTCGGACGGTGCTCTTTGTGATCTACTGGTACAGGTGACATCACGATTTTGCTTTCGCTTCCCCCAACAGGTCTTCGCAAGCCGAGTTTAGTGTTCAATGAAAGAGACATTAGCATGAGTGCCAGTCTACAAATTTAGTTCGATTTCGATTTCACTTGCCTCAACAGGTCTTCGCAAGCGGAGTTTAGTGTCCAATGAAGGAATGTTACACGTAAGTGGACTGGCTACTTCCCTGGCAGAGTCCTCGGATTTTGGTCTCACTTGGCTTGCCAGGTCTTTTCATGCACAGCATATTTCCAAAGGTCTCGGTCAGAAGTCACACAGCATATTTCCAAAGGTCTCAGTGAGAAGTCAGGTCTCGGATGGATTCGGTATTAAACCTTTATTGGGCACAACATATGTTTCGACCCATCAGTCTGGGTCTCATCAGGTACATTGATAAAGATTTTTAGCGTTGGGTGACTTGTTGTTATGTGTTCATCAAATTAGGACATATAACAAGTCAGTTGACACTAAAAATCTGTAGTGAGGCATATCTTTATCGATGTACCTGATGGGTCAAAACATATGTTGTATCCAATAAGGATTTAATACTGAATCCATCTTCTGTTAATTGATACTATCACCCTAACTGCCACTGTGAAGTTCCTGATTCTGTCTAGCAAATCCACTTACAAAGCTGTGGTCAAGCCAAGGATATGATAAAAGACACTTGCCCAAGGTGCCACACAGTGGGACTGAACCCAGAACTATGTGTTTGGGAAGCAAACTTCTTACAACACAGCCACCGTTTTTTAGAAAATATTCCAGAGATTGAAGTCAGTTCTATGGACTATTCCAGAATATGTCTTCAGGCAACAATTGTTGGCAGCAGCAAAGTTATTTAAACTTTAACTCTAAAGAAATACATTGCTTAAGTGTAGCAATCCATTTTGAAAATAATCAAGAATTTGGTAGAATTTATTGAAATAACTTTTGTCTTTATTGAAACGTTTTTTTTTTAATCTAAGCTAAGAGTAAGTACTTCATGTAATTATGAAAGTTTTAATTTAAGAATATTTTAAACAAAGCATCTTTGTGTCAACGACTTCCAGGTCGTTTCAGTTGGTGTGAAATGGGTTAATGACTTTTGTTTCATTTTATTCTCATGAGAAAAGAAATCTTTTAGAAAGATCATAACACACACACACACACACACACATATACTTACACATACAAATACATGCAAACACACACACATGAAAATACACATTCATACTTACAAAAGCTTACACACATACACACAAACACACGCAGACACACACACGCAGACACACACACACACACACACACAACTCAATCTTGTTCTATTTCAACAATGAGTTTTCAACTGTAAATTCAACTAACGATCTCATGACTCTAATGACTCAATGAATTAATGTAGAAGTAGATCAATATTCCACACACATGCACACATATATGATTAATGTAAACTAGTGGGATTCTTGGAAATTCCACTCAATAGAAACAATTAAGAGGACCAATTTAAGAAAGAAAGGATGATTTGCATTTTTATAGCATTCATAGTTTAGCTTTCTTTAAATATTCTTGACGTTCGTCTATATTCATTTTTCTCATGTCTCCGTCGGTGTTGTCTTTTACCTCTTTTTATTATATCTTCTCACTCTCTTTATTCTTTTACTTGTTTCAGTCATTTGACTGCAGCCATGCTGGAGCACCGCCTTTAGTTGAGCAAATCGACCCCAGGACTTATTCTTTGGATGCCTAGTACTTGTTCTATCGGTCTCTTTTGCTGAACCGCTAAGTTACGGGGGTGTAAACACACCACCATCGGTTGTCAAGCGATGTTGAAGGGACAAACACAGACACACAAACATATACACACATATACATATATTAGATATATATACATATATACGACAGGCTTCTTTCAGTTTCCGTCTACCAAATCCACTCACAAGGCTTTGGTTGGCCCGAGGCTATAGTAGAAGACACTTACCCAAGGTGCCATGCAGTGGGAATGAACCTGGAACCATGTGGTTGGTAAGCAAGCTACTTACCACACAGCCACTCCTGTTGCTCTATATCTGTGCATCCTTTCTCGTGCAGCTTGCAACAGTCTTTCTTGTGAATTCTAGAGTTTAGGCTAAATTAACCCTTACAAACAAATATCAATTTTTTTACGTGAGCAGACAATGAATAATTGCACTTTTGCACAAGCTTTAAGCAGGAGTGGCTGTGTGGTAAGTAGCTTGCTTGCCAACTACATGGTTCTGGGTTCAGTCCCACTGTGTGGCACCTTGGGCAAGTGTCTTTTACTATTGCCTTGGGCCAACCAAAGCTTTGTGAGTGGATTTGGTAGACGGAAACTGAAAGAAGCCCATCGTATACATGTATATGTATATGTGTGTGTTTGTCCCCCCAATGTCGCTTGATAACCGATGCTGGTATTTACGTCCCCGTAACTTAGCAGTTGGACAAAAGAGACCGATAGAATAAGTCCTGGGATCAATTTGCTCGACTAAAGGCAGTGCTCCAGCATGGCTACAGTCAAATGACTGAAACAAGTAAAAGAGTAATGGTTGCTATAAAGAAAATATTAGTTCAATAAAAAAAAAATGCTTTTCACTATCAACATACCACCACCACCACTATCTGCCTCTCTCTCTCTCTCTCTCTCTCTCTCTCTCAGACTATAACTGCCTCCTCTGTCCATCTCTCTCTATCTACCTTTCCTTTCAGCTAACATTTTAACCACATAATAAGTATTCCTTCGTTAACACTTCTCTCTCCTTCTTTTCCTCTTGTTCTTCACCTCTTCCTCCAGCTGGTCATTTGGCCTAAGTGTTTTACTATCAACTACCTTTCTCTACTTCTTCCTCTCTTCTTTCTTCATTCCTCCCTCTCTTTCTCACTCTTACTCCACCTCTCACTCACACCACCTCCACCTTCCTAACTAACTAATGTATAATGGGTGAATGAACAAGCAGATTATTATATAGGTTTTTAGGCCAAATCAGCGTAACATGAAGTGATGAGGTTAGACCTTTGAATAAAATCCATCTGATAGGGCTTCCCAACAGTTTTCTTCGACCCAATTTCCCTGCCAAGGATTGATCAACTAGTCTGAAGGTAGAGTAGACGATACCTACTTAAGATACCACACAGTGAGGTTGAACCAGGGACCTTTGCACTGTTATGTGAACTTCTTAACCATACCACAATAAGTGTGTGTGTGTGTGTATGTGTGTGCATCCATGTTTATATTGTTGGCACTCCGTCGCTTACGATGTCGAGGGTTCCAGTTGATCCGATCAACGGAACAGCCTGCTCGTGAAATTAACGTGCAAGTGGCTGAGCACTCCACAGACACGTGTACCTTTAACGTAGTTCTCAGGGATATTCAGTGTGACGCAGTGTGACAAGGCTGACCCTTTGAATTACAGGCACAACAGAAACAGGAAGTAAGAGTGAGAGAAAGTTGTGGTGAAAGAGTACAGCAGGGTTCGCCACCATCCCCTGCCAGAGCCTCGTGGAGCCTTAGGTGTTTTCGCTCAATAAACACTCACAACGCCCGGTCTGGGAATTGAAACCGCGATCCTATGACCGCGAGTCCGCTGCCCTAACTACTGGACCATTGTGCTTCCACCCATGTTTATATATACACACATATATCTACATACATGCACATGCACACATAAACAAACATGCACGCACGTACACACATACATACACACATTCACACGCAAACACACATATACACATGCAAACACACATTCATACACACACACATAAGGTGCACACACACACTCACATACACATGCATGCACACACACACATGCATGCACACATACACATAATGGATATAGGTGTGGAGTAAGTGAAGCTTTATGAGTTAGGGGCAGCTTTGTTTACTCTGGGGAGAACAGGACTTTCAGGTTTTCAGGTTGATTTTTTTGAGTGAGGAAAAGATTTTCTAACTAGTGAAATTAAAACTGTTGCCGTCTTCATTGTTTTACCATTCAACTTTTCCATGCTTGCATGGGTCAGACAGTATTTGTTGAGACGTTTTTTTTTATAGCCTGATGCCCTTTCCTGTCATCGAAGATGATGATAAAACTGAGGTAAATAAGTTATTTTTTGTTAAACATAACTAGTCCACGAGTTTTTTTGATACCACCTTCTATGCATCAGTTGAACACTAGGCTCGATGTGATTGACTATCCCCCCCCCCGAAAATTTCAGGTATTCTACCTATAGTTGTTGTTGTTGTCACTCCGTCGCCTACAACGTCGAGGGTTCCAGTTGATCCGATCAACAGAACAGCCTGCTCGTGAAATTAACGTGCAAGTCGCTGAGCACTCCACAGACACGTGTACCTTTAACGTAGTTCTCGGGGAGATTCAGCGTGACACAGTGTGACAAGGCTGACCCTTTGAATTACATGTACAACAGAAACAGGAAATAAGAGTGAGAGAAAGTTGTGGTGAAAGAGTACAGCAGGGTTCGCCACCATCCCCTGCCGGAGCCTTGTGGAGCTTTAGGTGTTTTCGCTCAATAAACACTCACAAACGCCCGGTCTGGGAATCGAAACTGCGATCCTATGACCGCGAGTCCGCTGCCCTAACCACTGGGCCATTGCACCTCCACTCTACCTATAGTAGAAAGGACTATTAAGGCATATAAGCTCTCCGTGATACTAAAGCCTGTTTTTTTTTCCAGTTATGGGGACTTATATGCCCTAATATTAGACTATTTTCTCTATATAGACTAATATTCTATAGCCAATGTTGCTTTACGTGTTTCAGTCATGTGACTGCGGCCATGGTGGAGCACCGCCGTTGGTCGAAGAAATCAACCACAGGATTTATTCTTTGTAAGCGTA
>NC_142938.1:53957540-53990040 GCF_046866305.1 Octopus bimaculoides | reverse complement strand
AATTTTTCGAAGGAAGGGTATGCGGTCAGAAGGGAATACAAATCCAGGAGAAAAGGGCATAATATTATTTAGAAGGCTGCACTTCTTTTCTTGAGGGAGGCATGTGCCCTTCAGCCCGACTCCCTTGGGTTCACCCCTGGTTGACTTACCAGAAGTGATAAATTAAAGAACAAATGTAGAATATTCTTTAATACATTGTAACTGAAAAGCCCTGATTTCCAGTACTCTGGATTTTTTTGTTTCCGATCAAAGCTGGTAAACTGATCTCGGTTTTCTTTAGAAATATCCACTGTTTGGATATTTTTTGAAATATGAAATTAAAGTTTGGTGGAAATGCTTATCCTTAAGTTCTTTAGTTTAAAAATATGTGTGAACAACACATGCTTAAACAGTAATACCATTTCATGACTTCTGTTGTATGGAGTTTATGATGTTTATAATAATATTACTATGAGAACCAGAACTGAAATTGAAAGCATCAGCTTGAAGCAGCCATTTTTACATGTATCGTTCACAAATGTTTTTGAATGAAAAAATGTAAGGATAAGTGTTTCCTTCAAATTTCCATTTCGTATTTCAAAAAATATTCAGACATTGAATATTGAACAGAAAACTAGGCTCAGTCAGCAGTTGGTCAGAAACAGGCAACTCTGAGCACAGGAAACTGGAGACTTTCAGTTATAATGTATTATGTGTGTGTGTGTGTACACACACACACACACACACACACATGAATACAATTAAGTTTAAGAACACATTCACATGCATACGTATTCAAATATATTGACACACACTCACAGATTAATATTTAAGTACAAATATTTATGACTTTTCGTTTAGCTTACTAAATTAATTTTATTTCTTCTGTCTGTAAATTGTTTAATTAGGAAGTCATAAATTGGTAAATAGTCATGTAAAACAATTCAGATACTAAAATTCACTTTGTTTACAGTTTATCAAGATTAAAATGGATCTAAGAGTACAACCTCACCATTTGTTGTTTTCTTGTTAAACAGTTTAGTGATAAGAGAAGCAGTTGTGGCTATGGTTGGTTTTAGGGACTGTGTGACTGATGGGAGAATGTTATTGTAAACCAGAAAAGCTGGCTGAAGTACTTCAATGACAGTGGACTTAGCCAAAGGCAACTAAGAGCCAAGAGATGGTATTAAACTGGGCCACAGGTTGTAGTCCATCAATAAGCTGTCTCAAAAGCTTCCACTTATATTTCTTTCTACTTTTTACTATAGGTACAAGGTCAGCAATTTTGGGGGAATGGATAAGTCAGTTACATTGATCCCGGTACTTGACTTAATTCGCAGACTCCAGCACTTATTTTATAGACTCCAAAAGGATGAAAGGCCAAGCTGACCTTGGTGACATTTGAAGTAAGAACATGAACCCAGAAGAAATGCTGTTCAGCATTTTATTTGGCATGTTAATGGTTCTGTCAGGTTGCTGCCTTCCACTTTCCACTTGTATTGGTTTCAAATTTTGGCACAGGGGTGAGTTAATTGATTACGCCAACCTCAGTGCTCAACTGGTACTTATTCTATCGACCCTGAAATGATGAAAGGTAAAGTTGACCTTGGCGGAATTTGAACTCAGAATGTAAAGATAGATGAAATGCTACTAAGCATTTTTGCCTGGCATGCTAATGATTCTGCTAGCTCACAGCCTTCCTTCTGTTTATACTGATTTCAAGTTTTGGCACAAAGCCAGCAAGTTCAGAGGAGGGTGTAAGTTGATTACTTTGAACACCAGTGCACAACTGGTACTCATTTTGTTGACCCTGAAAGGATGAAAGGTAAGGTCAACCTCAGTAGAATTTGAACTCAGAATATAAAGACAGATGAAATGCTTCTAAGCATTTTTTGCCGGGCATGCTAATGATTCTGCCAGCTCCTCACCTTACATTTATATTGAAGAGAGATGAATACTGAAGATTAATCTAATGGGAAAGAACTTACAGAAATGAATAATCATTGAGAAAATATGAAATAACCAGAGAGAAAGCTAAGTAATGGCTGATCATTATTGTTTTTATTATAAGTTAGTCAACGGAAGAGCAGTAACCACTTTGTTACAAGGCTGGGTGATGGGGGCACAAACCAGATCAAATGACACTATGAAAGGAGTGGGGTAGGTGTTATATATAAAATAATAAGTAAAAAGTAAACCTAATCGATTAATGTATCAAATACATTAATTAAATTTAATTCCAAAATCAAAAATATTTTGATGTTCTTAATATAGTTTCTTCAAACAATATTGGCTTTTTTTTATTTGTTGATTCTCTACTAAATCATATAAAACTGAATGTGTGTAAAATACTGTGGTCTAACTGTGTAATTTCCCTAGCTATTGTTATATTCAGTCATACACGAGATAATTCATGTAATATGTATGAGAACTTTATTAAGGATTGTTTAAACTCTGATGTAGTTGGAAGGGTTATGTGGAGGAAAGGACACCAAGAGTTACTGCCCTTGGATATACCAAAAGTTAAAAGTGCATACGACCTTTTGTGAATTCTCTGAACAAACTAGTAAGGTTGACGTACATAATGCCTGAACTGAGCAGCTCATACTTTATGTCTGCAGAAAAAACATGAACAGAAAGGTTAACTGGAGGTCTGCTCTGATAGCTTGCAACAGTGAATTCTGTAAGGACCAGTTAATGTTGTTGTTGTTTAGCTCTCAGGTTGTCTTGATAAAACAGCAGACATATTGTGAGAGATATTCCTGCTTTAACTACTCCTTTTCCTTTTAGACATAGTATATGTTGAACTACATTATTCAGTGTATTCTTCTCCTTTCAACCTTGTAGGACATGATTAAGTGAGATTTAGGTTCTATTTCTAACAGGCCAAGTGACCACTCATTGGCTCAAAGACTAGTTCTTAAACCAGGTAATGTGTTAAATCAACCATCCAGATTTATAGGGACAGGTAATTATCAAATATAATTGATTCCAGGAATATAATATGTTTTAAAATAATTTGTGGGAGAATAACGTTTTAAGTGTAAAAGAGTGTTGAGATATTTGAAGGAATTGGATAAATGGCTGAGCAAGAACCTGGTGGATTTCTAGCCAGGACAACCTGTTGTTACATGATTGAAACTAGTATCAAACATTTAGTGTCAATTCTAGCTTGGACCAAGTGTGATGTTTAGCTGCAATTAGGAAGAATTCTTTCATAGTTATTTGGTGCAACTACTTGTATTTTATACGTGAATATGAATGTCCCAGGCTGAGGATCCAAGCTTAGTCTTGATTTTATGGTTTTAGCAAAGTAAAGAAAAATAAATTTTCAGGTGGAGATATTCTTAAGTGCTCCAGTTCACTTGAAGGTTATGTAGTCCTATGTACTGACCATCCATAATAAAACACCTGCAGTAGATGTGAACTCAAAAAAATGTATCCACATGACTGCTTCTTGCAGAAAGTGGATAACGAGCAGCAAGCGTTAAATGGAAGTACCAGCAGGAATTGGTTACAAATTATTGAGATGTAATATTATCTGCTAGCACAAAGTGCTTGAGACAAATGAGTTGTCAATTTTACTCCAAGCCAGGTCAAGAAATAACTGTGAGCATGGAGTATAGCTTATTAGTGAGAACTGGATATTGTGGCAAAAAAATTAGCTGATCACTGTTGTCATTTAATAAATACACAATTACAAAGTTTTATTTCAAATAAATAGTTTTCTTTTACCAAAATCTATATTTAGAACACTGAAAAATTAATAATAATAATAATATTGATGGCTTGCTAAGAAATATCTCAACATGATAAAATGTTTGTTGAGCATTGCAGAGTTGATTGGATTAAAAGCATGGGATTTCTGATAACTGAATGCAAAATCAATGGTAATTCCATGATCAAAGATTGTTGTATGGACCACGGAGGTGTCATGTTGTAATATAGGATTATAAATAGTGAAACTAAAGCAACTGTGAGATATACAGTTGGGGGTATGGTATATGGTATAATAGTCTCCAGTGATGATAATATTTCATTTGAGGAGACATGCAGGGCTGCAAGAAATATTCCATTGTTCTATATTTGCATAACTGGTATCATATCATAACATATGCACTTCTGCTTTTTCACATGTACACAAGCACATTGATAGATGTCCAGACACACATACACACACACACATGCACACACACACACACACACACACACAACCATCTATCCTTTTAAACAAACATTTATAATCCCAATAGATGGTGCAAAGTAAAAGCAGTAGAGCATACATGGAGCTTTTAAGTGTCACCTACATGGATAACATCTCTATGCATCTCATCACCTGTGAAATCACTTGGACTAACAATAACAAAGCAAGAATTCAGTGAGAAGGCAAAGTTAGGCTTTGAGTATCAATAAACTGTCATCAGTTCCTTAGTTTTTCCTGATTTCATGTTTTTATATATGGAAAATTTCGGATTGAAAAAAAAAAAAAAAAAAAAGAACAAAACAAAAAACCCTCCCCACCTTAATTATGACCAAATCTTCATTTACATCCAGGAACAAAGAGTCGATAGATTTTCTTAAATAAAAATATACAAAAATTATGTCAATGTTCTTTTAACATATTTGAAAAAATTATAAAATAATTAATTGTTCCTTTAACATTGTATACACAAACATCTCTCTCTTTTATTTTGAATTTTTGTTTTTCTTGTTCCTCTGTGTTTGACAAAAAGAGACAGCTGCTGATAGAAATCCCTGCACTTCAAATGCTACTGATTAGGACGGACAGAAGTAACCACTTACACAGGTAATTCAATGGAACCAGAATTTTAGGGGATAAGATATAAAAGTTTGGAGACATGACCGCTTTTGAAAAGAAAATGCACCAAAATACTGAAGCGGCATGCAAAATAAATAGCAAGTAGTAATAGTGTGTCAATGAGGACAACATGTTTGATGACTGAGGACTGTTTAGAAAAAGTTTTTGTCATCGGCATCCACATGCTTTTACAACCATTCCTTGATAATTTTTAAGGACTACTTTGTTTTGCTCATCGAGATAAAGCATTGAAATCGAGCTAAGTTCTGTAGGTACACAACATACCTCAGGTATTCTGTCGGGCATCACAGAATTCACAAGGGTCTGAACAATAGCATGATTTGTTGAGTTCAAATAGTCTGAAATTGGGAATGGACATTTGCCATCACAATAAAAGGCTTGGTAACCCACGGGGGCCACAATCCATTCTGTCCATCCTACTTCATTAAATGAAACATACATTGGGTGTCTACGACATTCCGCGCCCGCTTTTCGGTGTCGCTGAACTTTTTTGGAACGCCGCCGTTTTTTTTTTCCTCGTTCCCTTCTGTGTCTTGCACTTCTTCGAGAACGTTTGAGGGGTACACCTTTGCCATCGTCAGTGTAAGTGATAAGTAAAGGGCGAGAATTTTGCCATTCATTTTGTTCAATGTCCGCTGCTCTCTTTAATCGTATATGTTGATGTGGTTGAACAGAAACTGGGTTTTTTGTTGCTGTAGATAGTCGAATGTGCAAGCCATGGTTTAAGTGTGGCGTTTGTTTCCATTTCAGAACAGCTGGGTGTACATCAAAAACAATCCATGTTGATGTATTACTGTTGCTGTGAATAACCTTAGTGTCAATAAGCCGTGTAATGCACTCATTGGAACTTCCCCATCGGGGTGGACTTATAACTTCGTGGACCTCTATACGAATAGGAAAATATTTCAGTTTTTTAAACATATTTTTATTATTATTGTCTTTAGTAATGTTATAATTACTATCATATGAATTATCAATAGAAATATCACTTAAGCTAGCATCTCTTCTGTAGTTATATTCATAAAATTTAGGATCCCAGAAGATCCTTAAATCAGCTGCTGTTAAAATCTCTTCTTCCATCATATTAGAAATATTGAACATAATGGTACTGGCATTTTCTTCTGTGCAGTCCATGAAGTGAGGGTCTGGAAAAGAGAGGAAAAAATGTTAATCATTATCACAAGTAGTCTTTCAATTTGGAACATTTTAGTTTTATATATTTTATGCAAAAATCAAAAGTAATTTAATGGAATGTGGATTCAGTTAGATCAGATATTGATAGGAGAAGTGTATTTATCTTTACTTTATATTAGCTTTATTAAGATAAACAAATCAGTTTTAGATTTATAAACATATGGAAAAAACAACTGTTATGCTGATACATTTTCGTCTTTCCTTAATATGGAATTCAGTTTTGACAGCTATCAATACATTTCCTAATTACAGAGTGTAGATAATGTCAAAATTTAATCATGCATACTATGCACTTTTCCTCACACTTTGAAGCTTAAATACTCAGGAACAGATTTTAATATGGTACTTAATTATGTCAATTATGTATAGGTGAAGAAAAAAAAAACTATTGCAAAAAAAATCATCAAAAATTCTGTGACTCTCTTTGATTACAAGATCTGAGTTTTTCATGAAGTAATGCCACTTAGACAAATTTCGGGTTAATTTCTGACAATTCCCTCACCATCAAATTAGCAAATACACATTGAACTAAGGGATAAATTCTCTTTAATTGTTAATCATGTTACCTGACCATACTTCTATTTTAAAACTGGATATTTACACCACCTCCAGATTAAAATCCACACACTTCTCATTGATTTACATTGTTAGCTAACTCTCTTCCTCTCATTTCTTGATCTGAATCATCACATTTATCGAGCAACATCTCAGTAGTCATTCCTTATCTCAAGTCTTTCTATGAACTTTTTTGCTGCTGGGAAGAGCTCTCCTACAAATGTATGCGTGTACCCAAGAACATATGTAAGGGAAATAACCAATGTATAACGTATGATCATTTTAAAGAAGTTGCCTCCCTTACATCAACTGCATTCTATTCCATGAGTCTGGCTGCCCAAATGCGAAGAGGAGATACTTTGCAGCCAATTGCGCGCGCACACACAACTGCAACTAGACACTCTGAGCGATACTGCTTTAACCTAGGCAAGGACTATAGCAATATTAAAACACATACACACATGAATATATACATACACACATACGTACAACACGCGCATATACACAGATAGTTTCACACGCATATATATTATATATTACAGGATCTTTCTGATTTGGCGGGCGTCACTTTTTATTTATGTTTTATTTAGTGTGTTTTCTACCGAAACACTTTCAAACTTCGTATACTTGTATATTTTATCTTCTAGAACAGAAAAAATTTTATATTCGAAGTTTAAGTCAAATGTGCCAAAATATAAACTAAAAAAAAAATTCAACGAAGATGTTGCTGTATGGTAAGAAGCTTGCTTCCCAACCACATGGATCTTGGTTTAGCTCCACTGTGTGACATCTTGGGCAAGTGAATTCTCCTATAGCCTCGGGCCGACGATAGTCTTGTGACTAGATTTGGTAAACAGAAAATGAAAGAAACCCGTCGTATATATGTATGTGTGTGTGTGTGTGTGTGTGTGTGTGTGTGTGTATACCTTTGTGTCTGTGTTTGTCCCCTACCACCGCTTGACAACCGGTGTTAGTGTATTTACGTCCCCGTAACTTAGCGGTTCGGCAAAAGACCAATAGAATATGTATAAAGCATAAAAAAAAAATGAAAGTAGTGATGCCGATTCATTGGATTACAATTCTTTAAGGCGGTGCCCCAATGAGTGAAACAAGTAAAAAGTAAAAGAGAAGAAAAAAAAATAATAAAGAAAACATTTAACGAAAAAAATAGTTGCTGATTTACCGATGTGGTAGAAACTGCGAACAGTGTTGGCTGGTAAATAACCTCGTCCACTGGTGGGGGCTGAAGGATCCCTCTTCTGTTTATGGCTATCATATAAATCCCACATGTATTGGGGAACAAATGTTTTCTCATTCAGTTTGGGTCGATTCTTAAGTCCAAATATCTGAAGCAAATTCGCTTCAAAAGCTTTAAACAAATCATCATGGGTCTGTGGAAAATTGTCTCTTTTGTTTGTTGTCACTTTTACAGATGATGAGGATGAGGACGACGACGATGATGATGTTGATGATGATGATGATGACACCAACGGCGACGATGATGATGAGGACGATGTTGACGATGATGAAGATGATGAAGATGATGAAGATGACACTGATAATGGTGATGTTGATAACGGTGATGTCGACGCCGGCGGTAAGTGATGCGAAAAGGTGTCAGTAGATAGGATGATGGCCAACACCTGTCCATGGAGGAGTACGAAGAGAACTACAACTAGCATCAATTGGTGCCTCACCATCATTATGAAACTGCCTGAAATAAATAATAGAAGACATCTTCAGTTTGGCATATATAAAACACACACACACACAAACACATATATGTATGTAAAGAATAAAAGTTTAGAATGGTACAATAATGCACTATAAAACAAGAAATGGACTATATACCCGTTGTAATTTGGTTATCTATAGTCCGATGATATTTCGGAATTACAATTCCTTCTTCAGATCTTTTTAGCTGGAGACTCCAGCCAAGAAGATCTGAAGAAGGAATTGTAATTCCGAAATATCATCGGACTATTGATAACCAAATTACAACAGGTATATAGTCCATTTCTTGTACCATTCTAAACTTTTATCCTTTACAAACAATACACAATGCTTCAAGCGAACTACAATACTCACATATATATATATGCATGCATACATACATGCATGCATACGTACGCACATATGTATGTATGTATGCATGGATGAATGTACGTACGTATATATAAGAAGATTAAAGGGAATGAGAATATTTTTAAAGCTTCACTACTAAACACAACAATAACTAAAAATAATTCATTTTTAAAAATGATACAAACAGTCATAAAAATTATGAATAGAAAAATACATACACAACTACATATGAATAATTAACGTTGAATTTTGAAGCTATTAGAAGATAAGATAAGGCTGAAAGTAAAATACATCGATCCCAGTACTTAACTGGTACTTAATTTATCGATCTCGAAAGGATAAAAGGCAAAGTCGATCTCGGCGGAATTTGAACTCAAGACGTAAAAACGGACGAAATGTCGCTAAGCATTTCGCCCGGCGTGCTAACATTCTGCCAGCTTGCCGCCTTAATAATGATGATAATAATAATAATAATAATAATAATAATAATAATAATAATAATAATAATAATAATAATAATAATAATAATAATAATCCTTTTTACTATAGACACAAGGCCTGAAATTTTGGGGGACGGGCCAGTCGATTAGATCGACCCAGTATGCAACTGGTACCTAATTTATTGACCCCAAAAGGTAAAGTCGACCTAGGCAGAATTTGAATTCAGAACGTAGCGACGAGCGAAATACCGCTAAGAATTTCGTCCACCGTGCTAACGATTCTGCCAGCTCGCCGTCTTAATAATAATGATGATGATGATGATGATGATAATTTCTTTTACTGGCCTCAAGGGCCTAAGGCATAGAGGACAATATCAAAGGACGAGATACAACACACAAAAACAAGTGAGATTTACATCGATGAAAGGGAGACACAATATCTAGGGATATAACAAAGGATATATAAATAGAAGTTAGAGAAATAATAATTAATAAATAGAATCCCCAAGAGCGGGGCAGTCCACATAGGATAATTCGGGTAATTCCCAAGCAAGAGACCCAGATTACTCTGCCATCCCCACGGTATGAAAAAGTGCTCTGTTCTAGTTTCTCTCCTCCTACTCAGAGTAGATCCATTCAATCTCACCAGTCCTGTCACTCTCGTTCACCTTTTGATAAACACACTAGAAGGCAGCACCTCCCTTTTTATCTTCACCTTCCTCTTCAAATGATATATGAAGAAACTGGTGAGGGCTTAGCCAGATAGGAACATACCCGTCTTCAAACCTTTCAAACGGGTCCACCACACATTCTCTCTTGCCACAGTCACTAAGTAGAGAAAGACCCGCCTTCCATCTCTCCAAAAGGAAGGTGGTGCGTCGATCTTCACTATACGCTCGACGGACAGCTGGATTCATCTGACACAAGACAGCAACTGCTCAACAAAAACCCACAAGTCACTAATGCACTGACATTGAACGATTGCATGCAGGACGGTTTCGTCCCCCTGCATGCATCTCGAGCAAGTTCGGCTGTTGGCGCTTCCATAGCTGAAAAAATCGTCTCGAACTGGCAATGCTCCAATGTAGCGCTGCTATACCAAAGACTTTTGGAAATTGTCCACGATCTTCGACCCGAAAGTTCTCCGGGAGAGACCACTCAAACTGTTTTCGTAGATGCTCAATTGTCAGTCCTAAATCACACTCAACTAGTCCCCAATAGAAATCTAGGTTTGTTTTTCCGCTAACGGTCTTGTCTTGCTGGTACAATGCAGTGAACGCCTGGCAATACTTTAGATGCCAAAGGTCCAATCTTGGTCTACGTTTGACCCATGCCTGCAGTTCGGTCAATGAAGTGAGCTGCAGTAAGACGTGTCGCACGAAGGATGCCCACATCAGTTCATCCTTGTTTTCGTCGCCGTCGTTCACACTATCGCAGTGACTTAGATATTTTTGCAGGTGCTTCAGCCTCAACACGTCGCGCCGCATCACCAAGAATGGCATTCTAAGACCAGTACGGAGTGGGTGTTGACAACAGATGGATTTTCTGACAAGCAAAACTTGGCCCTTCCATAAGAATCGTATAGTGAATAATAATAATGATAATTAATAATGGTTTCAAATTTTGTCACAAGGGCAGCAATTTTTTTTCCGTGGGGGAGGAGATGCATCAATTACATCGACCCAAGTGATCAACTGGTACTTATTGAACTCAGAACATAGCGACAGACGAAATACCGCTAAGCATTTCGCCCGGCGTGCTAGCGATTCTGCCAGTTCGCCGCCTCCCAATAATAATAATAATAATAATAATAATAATAATAATAATAATAATAATAATAATAATAATAATAATAACAATAATAATTTACAAAGCCTTTACTGCAATAATATCACAGAGAATGAATAAAAATCTGGATGAAAAGAACCTGTTTCCAGAAGAGCAGAAGGGATGCTGAAAGGGCTCATGCGGCTGTAAAGATCAGTTACTGATCAATAAAGCCATAACTGAAGACAGCCGCAGAAAGAAGAAGGGTCTAAGTCTGGCTCGGATCGATTACCGAAAAGCTTTTGATAGTATTCCTCACACATGGATCCTAGAAAGACTAGCAATGAACAAGGTAGCACCAATAATCGTAAAATATATAAAACATTTCATGAATAAATGGCAGACAGAGCTACAGCTCCAGATAAAAGCGGTAATCATAAAAACCAAAGCCATCCCCATAAGAAGGGGAATATTCCAGGGAGACACGTTCTCTCCACTCCTTTTCTGCTTGGCATTGACACCTTTATCTGACATGCTAAACAGAACTGGATGTGGATACAACTGTTGCGGCAAAACAATCAGCCACCTCTTATATGTGGATGATCTAAAACTGTACGCTACAAATGATAAACAGCTGGAAGCATTACTACAGACAGTACTTGGATTTACCAAAGAAATAAGCATGAAATTTGACTTACAAAAATGTGTCAAAGCAATTTTGAAAAGAGGAAAACTAGCTAAGAGTAGCAACATCACACTAGATAAAGCCAATGAAATAAAAGAATTAGACCAAAGCCAGACATACGAATACTTAGGAATCAATGAACTAGATACGATACAACACACACAAATGAAAGAGAAGATAAGAAAAGAATACTATAGACGAGTTAGATTAATACTGAAAACAGAGCTCAATGTGAAAAACAAGATAAAGGTATCAACACTCTGGCCATCCCAGTTATAAGTTACAGCTACAATATTCTTAACTGGACTCTAAATGAACTAATCAAAATAGACAGGAAAACAAGAAAAATAATGATAGGATTTAGGATGCGCCACCTAAAATCTGACATAAAAAGGTTATATATACAACGTATCAAAGGTGGAAGAGGCCTTATACAGCTAGAAAGCTATTACAAAATACTCACCATATGACTACAGAAATACCTACTTCAGAAGCAAAGAAAACTAAAACAAATAGCCATAAAACACGAACAAAACAAAAAACTGTTTTCGGTCTTTAAGAAGCTGACAAATACAAAAAAAGATGTCATAGTACCTAACAACTATGAAGAAAAAGAAGAAACAACGAAAGCTGTAAAACAACTGAAATCCAAACTAAAACTGGAACAACAACGGATAATGATAAAATGATGGTCAGAAAAGCCCCTTCATGGCAAATACTGGGCTAAACTAAACAGAAAAGAAATAGACAAAGCAAAATCCCAACAATGGTTGAAAAGCTCAGGACTAAAAACAGAAACTGAATGATCTGTAATTGCAGCACAAGATCAAAACTTTCCCACCAGATATTAACAAAAACATGTAACGAAAAGAAATACAAGTAACTGCAGAATATGTGGAGATGGAGAAGAAACAAATCATTGTCTCTGGCTGCCCAGTCCTGGCTAAGAAGAAATATATTCACAGACACGACAGAGTTGGGACCTATATACGCTGGAAACTATGCCAACCATATGGAATAACAACAGAAAAAAGATGGTATAGGCACACGCCAGAAAAGGTCACAGAAAATGAGCAAATAACCATATTCTGGGTTATGCCAATACACACAGATAGAGAAATTAAGGCCAATAGGCCGGATGTAGTTGTCAGAAATCATCAAGAAAAAAAAATGCTTTCTAATCGATGTATCAATACCAACAAATGAAAATGTTTCTCTAAAAGAAACGGAGAAACTTTCAAAATATAAAGATCTGGAAATAGAGGTAACTAGGATGTGGAGTCTAAAAACAGAAACAATTCCTAACATAGTAGGCGCATTAGGTGTGATAAAAAATATTCAGACATATACATAACAAAAACACCAGGACTAACAAGTGTATATATATATATATATATATATATATATGTATATATATATATATATATATATATATATATATATATATATATATATATATATATATATATATATATATATATATTAACATACATAAAATAGCACTACTAGGTACCGCACACATCCTACTTTCAATGCAGTAAAAATAAGAGCATCACAACAAACCACAGCATACACCCAAGGCACATATAGCTGCGCTCAGTAGTGCAATGAAAGCACATGATAAAAATAAGACCACTGAATAATAATTATTATTATTTCGAATTTAGATACAAGACCAGCAATGTTAGAAGAAGCGGATAAGTCAATTACATCGACCTCGGTACTAGACTGATACTCTATTTCTTCAATCCCGGGAGGGTGAAACACAAAGTTGACCTCGGCGGAATTTGAACACTGAATATAAAGAACCAGAGAAAACACCGTGAAGTACTGTTTGCCAACGTTCTAATGATTCTGCCAGTTCATAGAATGATTTCTGATTTAGGCACAAGATCAGCCATTTTGAGGGGAGGGGCCAATCAGTACCATCGACTCCAGTGTTTATTTAGATGGTATTTTATTTGATCGAACCCAAAAAGGTGAAAGGCAAAAATGACCTCGGTAGAATTTAAACTTGGGTAAAATGATAATATATAACATACAGGCAAGTTTCTTCTACTATAGGCTCGGGCCGACCAAAGCCTTGTGAGTGGAATTGGTAGATGGAAACTGAAAGAAGTCCACTGAATATTACACACACACATATGCAGACATACACATGCATACACATATAAATATGTATGTGTTTGTGTTTGTCCTCCACCATTGCTTGACATCCAGTGTTGGTGTGTTGACGTCCCGTAACTTAACGGTTCGGCAAAAGAGCGATTATATGGAGGCTCCTTCAATGACTCATGCATTGTACTCACCAGGTTAAAAAAGAAAATAAGTACTGGGGATAGGAGGGGAGCGATTCATTCGACTAAAAATTCTTGAAGGCTATGCCCCAGCATGGCCGCAGTTTGATGACTGAAACAAGTAAAATACACACACATACATAGTGAGGATAGAAGGAGGCCGAGGGTCACTCACTTAAATAGACATAGTAAACTTGTCGAACTAGAGAAGTAGGTTAAGAAAAGAGAGAAGAAACTTGTATATATGTACAGCCAGAAAGATCAAGAGCGAATGAATAGTACATAGAAGTAGATAAGAACAACAGAGAAAATATAAAGGAGGAAAAGAAAGGTGTTAGGTGGTGGCTCTTGTGAGAGTGTGAGGACATTTAGCAGAAGAACAACGGATTTGATTGAAAGATGGAACAGAAACTCTAGCCATGGATGCGAAAGAACAAACTTGTTAAAACAAAAACTGACAGCCAGATAGTATCAGATGTGGCAAAGTAGACAAAACTGTCAATCATAAAGTTGTGTGTGAATGAAACAAGATGACAGAGAAAGACTAAAAAGAAAAAAAAAAATCAGTGCAAAAAATAATAGTAATAATCTAAATTCACTGTAGGTGAAAAATGGTACCATCACCAGTTGGTATAGACTATTTTGTTATGTAGCCCTAAGTAAGTCCTGATCGAGTAGAGCAGTGTTTCTCAACCATATTTTACCTATGGATCCCTTTGGTTCCTCGGATGGATCCTCACAGCTATTCCATCTTTAAAAAATCCTATTGTATTTTTTAAAAATTATATATTATTAGGAACTTTGTAAGAGATTAAAAAATGCTTTGTGTGTTGTAGAAGTATAATCAACTTATGGGACATAAATTTTAACAATAAAATCTTATATGGAACCCCAAGTGTTATATAGACCCAGGTTGAGATCCACCAGAGCAGAGCTTCAATCTATGACTTTTCAGCCATGATTATTCTTGGATATCAAGGAATACATCATGGAATGTGGTAATGCTTTTTCCTTAAGATAGTCGGAAGTATTTGAGGGAATTTTGCAGCTATTTCTAGCATATTTTTCGACTATATTGAGGTTCCTTCATTGACTCATACATAGTACTCACCATTATAAGTTCTATGATCTTTCTCTGTATAAACAAACTGCTGGCGTAATAACAGTACATAATAGAAATGATAACGGCGAACAATAAATTCATTTTATTTCGACAGGGTCATTATTCCAATGATAAACACCTGAATTAGTGGTCACCTGCATAGCTCAGTCGGTAGAGCATCAGACTTTCTAAAACACATTCCAAAAGTGATCTGAGGGTCACGGGTTCGAATCCCTTCGCGAGCGCAGCCTTTTTTTTCTTTTTATCAGTGAGTGTCTTCATTATTACGACCTCTCGAGATACAACAAAAGATGTTTCAATATACGGGTTCACATCAAGAATCTTTCAAACCAAATACAAAAATAGTTAGGAATAAATAAATTTATAATTCTTTTTATTCCTTTCAGGCAAGGCTGTGTGTTTCAGAAGATCACTTCACAACCACTGGTTCCAAGTTCAGAGTTTGGAGGAGAGTTGGATAGGAGGGCTCTTCTTGTATTTGTTAGCTAACAAGCTACTTGGTGATGTGGAATTTCTATTCTAGCAGAATTTAGCATCTGCGTAAGTTCTAAAAGGTGCCAAGCTGGTAGAATTGTTAGAATGTCGGACGAAATGTTTAGTGTCATTTCTTCCGGCTCTTTATGTTAGGTCGGTTTTGCCTTTTATCCCTTTAAGATCGATGAAATGAAGCACCAGTCAAGTACTGGAGTCAATGTAATCGACTTGTACCTCACCACTTCAAAATTGCAAGCATTGAACCCTGCAACAGGTCGGCGCACTGTTCAGGAGAATGTTGTGATTTTGGTTACTTATACATCTTTGAAACTGGGTAACCGGCCTTATAAATTCTAGGATTCCAAGAAATAAAAAAAGAGTAAAACTTCAGTGCCAAAGCAACCATGGCATCGTTTGAAGATCATTCCATCAAACTGGCATTCTGTCGGTTACGACGACGCGTGTTCCATTTGCTCCGATCAACGGAACAGTCTGCTCGAGAAATTAACTCCAGAGACACGCGTACCCTTAAAGTAGTTCTCAAGGAGTTTCAGCGTGACACAATGTGATTAGGCCGATCCTTTGAAATACAGGTACTACTCATTACTGTCAGCTAAGTAACTGGAGCAACGTGAAATAAAGCGCCTTGCTTAAGGACACAGCGCGTCGCCGGGAATCGAAGTCACGACCTTACGGTTCTGAGCGAGTACCCTAACCACTAAGCCACTCATCTCCACTTCATTCTATCAAAGAGGTTCCTTAATAACTGACATGACCTGAGAGTGTAGTTTAAAAGATGACTAACTTGCGTGCTAACAATCAAACGCGGATGAAGTCTGCTATCGTAACTATCTGAATTTCGATCACCATGTCACATGATGATAAATGATTTGCTCTCTGCCATGACTTATGTAGATAACCATCGCCGCCGATGGAACTCCAAACAAGCACTGACTTACATTCCGTACTAATTTTAACCAACTTGCTTCAGCGTACGTTTTGGATTCTTAGATATTCGTTTCAAAGTTTGGCACAAGGTCAGCAATTTCGGGGGAGGGGTAAGTCGATTACATTGACTCCGGTGCTCAACTGGTACTTAATTTATCGACTCCGAAAGGATGAAAGGCAAGGTTGATCCCAGCGGAATTTGAACTCAAAGCATAAAGACAGACGAAATGTCGCTAGGCATTTTACTGAGCGTGCTAACGATTCTACCAGCTCAACGCTTTATTTCGGTTCTTAGCTATAACATTCTAACAATATGGGATATGAAATTTTTAATGATTGGATCGGGTCAGGTACGGTGGCATGCACTGTTACAGTGCGTTGCTATAGCCACCACTTGTTCGTATTTGCTCGGGTCGTCCCGGGTAACCCTCCCAGCAGTGTTCCAATCAGTTGCCCACCTCAGCGTGGACACCATAAATATTAGCTTACATTAACAAAATACTGAGATTATATCAACGGAAATCTCAATTTCAATATTCTAATTTTTTGAGAGGCACCTCCTTTATAAAACAAATCATACCTTCTGTATATACGCATGCATGCACACACACATACACACATGCGCGCGCGCCTGTTTACGAAAGCATTTACGAAATTCCACAGTGTAATAAAAATATTTCAACTATGTTGCAAAGAATGAAAATTGCTTTTTCAGAATTGAAAGAATGACAAACTTTTTCTGAAAATATCTAAAATTGTATCCTAAACAAACAAAATATTGGAAATATTTTGAATAAGGCATCTTACAAATGTAACATGGCTTTCGGAGATAACTACAAGTTTATTGTAGCGGACATTTTCACAAATCTTTACCAGCGGTGATAGATAAGAGATACTTAAATATTCTTTTGTACTCTAGATACAAGGCCCAAAATTTTGGGGAAGGAGACCAGTCGATTAGATCGTCCCAGTACGCAACTGGTACTTAATTTATCGATTCCGAAAGGATGAAAAGCAAAGTCGACCTCGGCGGAATTTGAACTCAGAACGTAAAGACAGACGAAATACCACGAAGCATTTCAACCAGCGTGCTAACGTTTCTACCAGCTCGCCGCCTTAAGAGGTACCTAAATATTAGTAGTACCTGTATTTCAAAGGACCGGCCTCAGAATAGATTGTATACACTCAGGACAGATTGTATACACTCTGAACAGATTATATACACTCTGAATACGTGGCCGCTACATTTTAGGCTGTACATCTTTATATAGTACATCTAACCACAAAATTATTTTAAAGCAAGATTATATGACGAAGAGCCGTTACGTAGTCGTTCAACGTGCTATACAGAGCAGTCTATCTCCCCGCCATTTATACTCTATCGTTCAGCTAAAGAACTACACATTAGATAAATATATAGTCCTTCATATACAAATAACTAGATAAATAATTAAAGGGAATTGGTAAGGCTGGAACACCTTTCATAATTAGTCTGCAAGAAAAGGAGGTGCTCCAGCAGAGCCGCAGTCTAATGACTGTAACATCATCATCATCATCATCATCATCATCATCATCATCATCTTCTTCTTCTTCTTAATTGATATCTTTAGGCTTTCTTGTTAGTATATGTTAATGAATTTTAATAAATTACATACGGCAATGTCTGCTCGAGTTTGTTATTAACCCACGCAGACGATGAAGTCGAAGTTAACGGCGATGACGACAAAGACGAGGAGATTTAATGGACTAAGTTAATCTCATATATTTACAAGTTCGACTTTTACAATATAACATTGTAATTTAAAAGTAGATTTTGTAGCATTTCATATTGAAACACTTAAATATACATATTGCAATCGTTTATAAATTAAATGGATCTTTTTTAAAACGGGGGCCACATTTTTCATTAATGTTTTACGTAGTGTTTTTGGTACGGAAAGACTTTCAAACTTCGTATACTTATCTATTTTGTGTTATAGAACAGAAAAATATTTTTGTATTCGAATTTATTTCATGTAAAAAATTGTCTTATTTCGATAATTTCAACCAATCACTGACGTCCATTCAGTCGATATACATTAAGTGCCGACTACATAAACAAACGATTCTTCGTTTTATTTGCTTTTTTCATTTTAAATTTGCTTTAACCCTAACCCTAGGGTTAGGGTTAGGGTTAGAGTTAGGGTTAGGGTTAGAGTTAGGGTTAGGGTTAGGATTAATTGTTTCAGAATCGTTTGTTTATGTAGTCGGCACTTAATGTATATCGGCTGAATGGACGTCAGTGATTGGTTGAAATTACAGAAATACGACAACTTTAACATGGAATAATTTATGGATTTCTTTTTTTTTAAAGAAGACTAAGAGAAAAAGATGTTTTATATGACACATTCTACCAGTGTTCCAAGTTTCAAAGTGTTTCGTTAATGAAAAATGTGGCCCCCGTTTTAAAAAAGATCCAATTAAATTTCATTTAGCATTGAATGAATGTTATATGTTTATGCGATTGTAAAATTATAATAAAGAATTAATCTTGTTCGTTCAATAATCTCACCAGAATCTTTCTATTTGTTTCCCCAATGAAACTGTCAAATTATAAAGTCTTAGCAAACTGATATTTTAATCATTTTCTCAGTCGCAGAAACGTTAGCACGCCGGGCGAAATGCTTAGCGGTATTTCGTCTGTCTTATTGAAAACATATAATATCTTGTGTAACACGTATAGAAAATCAGTCTCATCATCGAGATTTGATTTTCATCAATCTATATTTGAAGGCTTGACCCTAAGTCAAGAAAGGGTGGAGAGTCCTCTCCACAGGACACCCCGATCTAAAATGTAAGTCATGTCTATTCACATTGGTTGTATAAATGCCCGTGGCCTGAAGTCGAGTTGGAAGCAAGGGCGCTTCCTAAATGACATCAGGTCAAGAAATTTGGATGTAATTGTTGCAATGGAAACCCGGGTAAAGGGGCCAGGAGATCTGCTCCCCCTCCTGAACGACTATGAGAAATACGTTTCTCCGAGTTGGGCGGAAGGTGGGGGTGGGGTGTTGGTCCTACTGAAAAGAAACCGTGTAGCCGAGAAAAAGTTGGTTTTTTTCTGACCCAGAAGGCAGGCTGGTCGTTCTTGACCTGACATTCAGTTGTGGCAAGATAATCAGGCTAGTCGCTATTTATGCACCCAACACTATGGGCCTGCAAAGTGAATATTTTCGTGACCTGGGCAAGTTCCTGGCCACGTCGCATTCGCTAGTGTTGTTAGGAGACTTTAACACAATATGTGACGCACATACAGATTGTGTATTTCGTCTGTTGCTACGTTCTGAGTTCAAATTCCACCGAGGTCGACTTTGCCTTTCATCCTTTCGGGGTCGATAAATTAGGTACCAGTTGCATTCTGGGGTCGATCTAATCGACTGGCCCCATCCCCCAAAATTTCAGGCCCTGTGCCTAGAGTAGAAAAGGATTTGTTTTGCTGTTGCTTCTATTTCTTCAATTTTTCCAGTGGCTTGCATTAAATATATACAAATCTACTCGCCCTTGATTTGATAAAGCCCTTGATTTAATAAAAAAACCCGTCTCAATACAAAATCACCTTTTTAAAGTTGTATATTTGAAGGAGGCCGAAGGTTTCGTCGCCGTACACCATCAACTATAATGCACATCAAATATTTCTGGATCTTTTTATGATACAATGATCTGCTATTTCTTTTATGTTCTTTTTTTCTTTTAAATTTTCAAGCATATTTGATTATTTTCATTTTATTCAGAATCATTTTGTTTAAGCACATATAACATAAAAAAGAAAATCAGTCGAAATCTAGCAGTTATCCAGTTTTTTTCCACCGAGCAAAATTACATCTTGTTTTGAAGAGATTGGATGCTTGAAATGACAAATTAATCCTCATAGGATTTGAACTTAAAAAATAAAGTTACCGAATAACGAATCATGCTATGATTTAGAAAATTCACCATTGAGCCACTTCCTGTGTTTAAATTTTGAAATTTCCATCGGATAGAATTTACCATCCATTTTGCTTTTTAACCGTTTTAAAAATAATTTAAGATGTAGACAATGCTTTGTAGTTATGACTTCTTATAGTTGTTCAAGTACAAATACCTTACGGTTTCATATTTGAATTCAAATAGATCTAAGAATCATTTGGTACTGGATACCTATGTTGAGGACAGTGAAATTCAGGAGGAACATGCGGAGCTTTCGCCTAAAACCTAACCCTAACTCTAAAACCCGAACTCTAACCCTAAAACCCTAAAGCTAAAACCAGTACAAACGCACGAAGGATGTCATAAATAACAGTACCGCCGATAGTTGTTGTTGACAAACAACGGCTCTAATTTTATTCAAGGGAAAAGATCCCATTACACCGCACAACCTCTTTGTTGACAATCCATAGTAGTAATTGTTTTCACCCCAATAGACGTCAGTGATTGGTTGAAATTACCGAAATACGACAATTTTAACACGAAATAACTTTAAAAAGATAAAAATTTCTCAATAACACTAAGAATAAAATATGTTTTATATGACACATTCTACCAGTGTCCCAAGTTTGAAAGGGTTTCGTTAAGAAAACAAGTGGCGCCCGTCAAATCAGAAAGATCCGATATTTCTTTTAGTTGGTCTATTTACTGAGTCTTCCTCCGGCAATACACATAAACCATACCAATAACTGGACAATGGCATATCGGGAAAATAGACTATATATGAACTATCAAATCCTACTAACGTAATTCTTTCGGACAACTTATTCTATCTTTGATGTATTGCTATTTTATCTTTGTGTACAGCGATGTTTGTGAAGACTATTATTCTGTCTTTTATGCTGTAGTATTTAAGTAAACTTACCGAGAAACTCAGTATTAAACCACGAAAAACAATTGATTTTATACAATACTGAGAAAGGATAGAGTTGACTGAATCAGCCCTGTTGTATCATTGATACTATATCAACCTGGAAACTGGAAAGGCAAGCCAACACAGGAATTTGAACTCAGAGCGTCAAGACATATAAGTAAATACCACCAGACATTTAGACCCCGCAGTCTGCTGTTTTCGCCAATCTGATGGTGGATTTTCAAAATTATTAGAGCATCAAACAAAACTCTTTGCAATATTTGTTCCAGTACTTTACACCGAGTTCAAACGTCGCTGAGGTCAGTTTTGCTTTTCATCCTTTCGGGATTGATAAAGTAAGTACCAGTTGAGCACTGGAGTCGACTAAGCCACCCCAACCCTCAATTTCAGACCTTGTGCCTTTAGTAGAAAAGATGATGATGATGATGATCATTATCATCGTCATTTAAGAGCATAGTATTTGATTGTAGAAACAGTGACATGCCTTGCGGGGTGTGGTTTCGGCGCTTTTGCCCTGCCATCATCCATTATAAAATACGTGCCTATCAAATACTGGAATTCATCCAATGGTCTATATCTTTCCTTAAAAAGTACTGAAGAGAGGGGTCTGATTTACTCGCTTTTCCCTCCTCAAAGTTCGTGACCTTCTCCATATTTATTATCCCTCTGTTTCTGTTTATAACTGTTATATCAATATTTGTTGATGTTGTCAACTATGCTTATCATTGCTGCTGTTAATTATAAACTCATATTTTTTTTTCGCATGTACGTCTCCTTGTAATTTAAGGCTTGGCTGTGAAGTAAAAAGTTTCCTTCTCAACCACATGATCTCGGGTTCAGTCCACTGCATGGCCTCGGGCCGACCAAAACATTGTGAGTGGATTTGGTAGACAAAAACTGAAAGTAGCCCGCCGAATATATATATATATATATATATATATATATATATATATATATATATATATACATACATACATATATATATATGTGTGTGTGAATTTTTTTTTTTTTTGTGGGGGTAGTCGATTAGGTCGATCCCAGTACGCAACTGGTACTTAATCTATCGACTCCGAAAGGATGAAAGGCAAAGTCGACCTCGGCAGAATTTGAACTCAGAACATAAAGACAGACGAAATACTGCTTAGTATGTCGCCCGGGATGTTAACGTTTCTGCCAGTTCGCCGCCTTAAAACGGAAAAGATATTTCAAGGCATCTCGCCCAACGCTCAAACAGTTCATTAATTCAGACAAGAACTTTGGTTCCTGTCGACTGCGAGAAGATGAAATACCGACTTCGGCCGAGTTTGAACTCGCAACACGGTGAGCCGGAACCAATACAGTAAGGTATTCTATCCGATTCTGTGAATTCGCTGTGGGCAATTTAATATAAACGAAATAAAATCCAAAGAAGGAAAGAAAAACCCATTTCAACTTACCTTTTTTTTCAATCAACGACTGTAATTTAGTTTTGCTAAAATAGTTGTTGTTAAAAACCTTTCTATTATACCTGCTCTTCCGGTCGGAGAATGAATGAGAGTAGCTGTTGCAATGATAGGAGTTGTCTACATCTAGAATAACTGTCAACTGATTCAAGTGTCAACCCAACCAAATTGTTTAGGTCTATCGTTTTTTAGGGCAGGAGCAAACCTTTCTTTCTTTCGAAATGTGTAGGATGTGGAATTTCCGACATTTGAAGAATAAATTATACAGATTCGTCAAAAAATAATTTCAGGACTTACATCCATGACAAATACTTGCATGCGCAAACTGATCATTAAAAACGAAGATTAAATCCTTCGTATTTTATAACGAAACCTACAACAATGATTTACTGTGTGATTATAAGATGCACGAGTGTTTAAAACAACCTATTCTGTTTTGTGAATTTGGTTGTATAAACGACAGGCGGGGAATGCTGACGTGAAATTGGAGTAAGAAACCTCCAGCACTGAATGTCTTTCAAACAGGCTCTGCTATTGAGGAACAAACAAAAGACGAAACCTGCTGAGACTCTTCCATAAAATAATGATTGTTGTTCTTCGCTTTTGTTTAGGCCAGAGGGAAAGGTGGACGGTGGACGAGCGTAGGGGAAGAGGTACGGGCTCATAAAGTATTTGATTTTTACCAAGATATAATATAGAGGCATGGTTTAGCTGGTTACTTTATAAATATAATTATAATTTCACGAATTACTTTAAAAGGTGAAAACAACGATGAAAAAACAAGTTTCACACTTCGAATAAACAGGGTCCCTCTCTGCTCATTTGCTCATAATATACACATATTTATATGAATCTTCTATATAGTCAATACGTATATACATTTATATGAACTCCTTGTATGTCCAATACATATTACTAAGAATCCTTTATATACCTAATATATACACATATTAATATGGATCCTTTAAATACCCGATACTTGACAGATTGAATAAAGCTAAGTGGATAAAAGAAGAAATCAGCTTTGATTGAAATACTGAAGCTGAGGTCGGAGAGATTTTGATAGTAACACAAGAGAAAGTTTTCACCTTAGAACTACACCAACATATAATAATGAAGTAAAATGCAAAAATAGTAAAACCAAATTACGTAGAGGCAACCAAAAAAAAAAATGCATTGCTTCTAGCTGCCCTGTTTTAACTGAAACAGAATATATAAACAGACATGATAGAGTTAAGGGCTTCATATGTAGGAAATAATTCTAACAATATGGAAAATAGACAGAAGTGGCTCTTACAGAGGAAGAAAGGCAAGGACCATGATCTTTTTGTTGTACGCGTGGAACTTGCGATGGAGGAAGTGTGGAAGAAACCACAACCGTAAACCTCACATTGGAGACTTGGTTCGAATGCTTGCGACAGAGTGGTCTACGTTACAAGCACGCAAGAACTGTGTGATGGTGTTAAATCAAATGACGGACGAAGTTTAATATTCAAGAACTTTAAGAATCCATCGGACGGGCGATCACATGGTTTCCGCCAACCCAATTCAACTCACAAGACTTGAGACCACAAAGTTATTTGGGAAGGTACATACCAAAAGTGCAGCAATAATGAGAAAGTCAATATGTGAGGTATAGAGAAAATAGCAAAGTACCAGGACCTAGTTATAGAGGCAATGGAAAGTGCAGGTAAAATGTACCTCTGTAGTTATTGGTGCATTAGGAACTATTCCTAAAGATTTGAACAGATGGATAGAAGAAATAGGCATAAAACCTAATTTAGTGCAGCTCCAGAAAACAGTATTATTAGGAACAGCTAGGATTCTTAGGAAGGTTCTTAGCATCTACGGCTACTTGTTGTAGCACGATAGAAATTGAAAAAATGTGGCACCTCAAGGCGACTACCATACCAGTGATTGTAAGATCTCCAAGAATGATAAAAAAAAGGTACTGAAACTTATTTGAAAATGATACCAGGCTTACCATCCTTACAGGAAGTGCAAAAAATCGTGCTAACTGGAACGACTCATGTACTGAGAAAAGCATTATCGCTGTGAAAACAACGTCCATTCATGAATTTCTTTTCTTTTTTTTTGTTTTCTTAAATACATGTTTTACCTGTGAATTTGCGTGTGTAAACTGGGAATGCATACAAGTTTCTCTGCCCTAGGTGTACGGAAAACACTCGGCGAGAAATGGAAGAAAATTTGAAGAAAGAAGGAAAAAAACAACAACATAATAATAGAGTAATTGTCATCCCAGTAGTTGAGGCATTAGGTGCATTAACAACCAGGTTTGAGAAATTTGTGGGAGAAATTGGGGTTGACAAGCGGATAGAAGATGCTCAGAAAACTACTTTATTGGGCACAGCGAGGATTTTGAGATTGGTACTTGGATGTGAAGTATCGTGGAAAAAGACTCTGTGAGACCCTTTCTACAATAGGTACAAGGCCTGAATTTGGGGGAGGAGGATAGTCAATTACATCGACCCCAATGCTCAACTAGTACTTATTTTATCGACTCCAAAAAGATGAAAAGCAAAGTCGGTCGCGGCGGAATTTGAACTGAGAACGTAAAGACGGACAAAATGCCGCTAAGCATTTTGCCCGGTGTGCCAACGATTCATCCAGCTCGCCGCCTTATACTATGAAGAAATGTTGAAATGCAGCAAATGTAAGCTGGTGAAGGAAAGACGCTTTAATAAGTGGGGCACGATAATTCAACCTTGGTACAGACCGCAACAGTTTATGGTACCAAGCATAATTCGTCACCCAGATAAGCATTCTGGGTCGTTGGGAGGGTTACGTGACTCAGCGAGGTTTTTGAACAACAACAAAATATGTAAGACATTAAAACAAATGGAAACTAGCGACCGTAACATGTATATCTCTCTCCCTTTATATATATATATATATATATATATATATATATATATATATACACACGCATACATACATGTTTTGGGGAATGTGTGTGTATGTCCGTATGTATGTGTATATATATATATATATATATATATATATATATATATATATATATATTTACATATAAAGTAAAAGCAGCTCTAGTATAATAAATATAATTAAATACATACACTAATGTATATGCTTTGTGTATTTTCCGGTGGCTGCAACGGCGTAGCGGGGCATGTAAACTCTCATGTCGATATATATATATCGACAAGACTATGGACTTAGGTTAGATAAGATGGTACTAACATACTTATTGCGGAGAATAAACGAATTTCAATAATGAAAAATTCCATCCGTGGTATGGGGAAAAAAATATCGATAGTGCAATGATTAATTCTAATGTAAATTAAAAATAATTAACTTAAAAAAGGAAATAAGCATCCGTTGGCATAAAGATGAAAACTCTGGATATGTTTCGGTGTTATTATATTTTGTCAGCGATTCATAGACTAACCAGTACTACCAGATTTCAGATAACGGATAGCTAAATTATAACTATAATATATTTATGTTTCAAATTCTTTGTGACAGATTTGGAGTGGTCAGGTAATAATTCGGTACTATAACAGTGCGTCAGATAAATGATGTCTGAGAAAGAGATCATTATTCAAAAGCAGTAATAAAATAGAAGGACTAAACGGAACCGGAGGAGACACGTGAGATGGAGAGTCGCTGAAGAGGTAACAGGATGTGCGACGAAAGATTTCCAGACAATGGACATAAGATAAGAATAACAATAAACAAGTGAAGAACGAATATATAGCGCGGATGCCTATTTGGCAAGAAAAAAAGAGACCATCTCGAAATATAACACCTATAAAATATATAAGCAAAATAAAATAGAATAAAGAAAACAAAACAAAGAAATTGTAAAAGCTAAATAAAATAAAAATAAAATAAACTGCCGGAAATAAGTTCTCTTAAATACTAAATGTCGCGGTGGAGTATAAAATGAATCAATAAAAACCCACATTACTAATTTAGAAAGCTTAACCAAGTTTCTTTTTTCTCTTTTATTTTTTTTACTTATTTCAGTCATTAGACGGCGGCCATACTGGAGCATCGCCTTGAAGAATTTTTAGTCCAACGAATTGACTCCAGTACTTTTCTTTGAAGCCTGGTATTGTTCTTTCGGTCTCTTTTGCCGAACCGCTAAGTCATGGAGGCGTCAACACACCTACACTAGTTGTTAAGCTGTGGTGGGTTCAAACACACACACACACACACACACACACACACACACGACTTAAAGTCGCAGGGAGCCAAATCAAACTGTTTTAAATAATATATAATACAATGTAAAGTAATATAATATAACGTAATATAAATATAATATAATATAATGTATGTTTGTATGTACGTATGTATGTATGTATGTGTGTATGTATGTGGAGGCACAATGGCCCAGTGGTTAGGGCAGTCATAGGATCGCGGTTTCGATTCCCAGACCGGGCGTTGTGAGTGTTTATTGAGCAAAAACACCTAAAGCTCCACGAGGCTACGGCAGGGGGTGGGGTGGTGAACCCTGCTGTATTCTTTCACCACAACTTTTTCTCACTTTTTCTTCCTCTTTCTTATTTCTTCATTGCTCATAAGGGGCTAAACATAGAGAGGACAAACAAGGACAGACAGAGGGATTAAGTCGATTACATCGACCCCAGTGCGTAACTGGTACTTAATTTATCGACCTCGAAAGGATGAAAAGCAAAGTCGACCTCGGCAGAATTTGAACTCAGAACGTAGCGGCAGACGAAACACCGCTAAGCATTTCGCCCGACGTGCTAACGTTTCTGCCAGCTCGCCGCTTTTCTTCCCCTTTCTGTTGTACCTGTATTTAAAAAAAGGCCAATCTTGTCACACTTTGTGTCACGCTGAATCACCCCGAGAACTACGTTAAGGGTACACGCTCAGCCACTTGCACGTTAATATCACGAGCAGGCTGTTCCATTGATTGGATCAAGTGGAACCCTCGTCGTCGTAACCGACGAAGTACCACGATGTATGTATGTATGTATGTATGTATGTATGTATGTATGTATGTATGTATGTATGTATGTGTCAGGTCACTTATGAGGTGTTTCATGCGTGCTGCTGATAATATGGAATCCAGTGCAACCTGTTGCACGGTCGTCGGTGACTAACCCGGTACACCCATTAGCTTCCCTGCGATCTGTCAAAAGGAGGGATGAACGTAGTGTAGGTTCAGCAACTGTCTAGCAATAGCACGGATCCTCAGAAATTCGGGTTGGTGTCCGGCGTGCTGGAAGACCAATGGGAGTGAGGCACCCCTTAGTTTTTGTTAAACCATGTTTCTAGGAGAAGGTCACTCCGACATAAAACTAGATGTGCAGGGAATGGTAGTGGACATTTTGGGGATCTTTTGCTTGCGCTTCAGATCATGACGTTCTCATATTTCTGAGCCTGTAAACCATACTGCCACTGGATATTTTGCTTTGGTTTGTCTCTGGATCCTGTTAATAGCGTGGAGAGGGTCTGTGATATGCTGTACAAGCCTGATTAGTCCTAAAATTTGAGACAATCGCCGGCGATGCGACTATCCGATGTCCGATCAAGCAGGAGGGCACCGCGGCGGGTATGGAAGCCGCAGATGGGAACCTGGGTGAAGCCGACTGCTGGTGCAATAACGTCATATACAGGAATTGCTGGCATTTTGTATGGGTAATGGGTCAATGACGATCTTCCGCGGTCACGAGTGGACAACCATCATCATCATCATGTATGTTTATATGGACACACACACACACACACACGCACACACATACACACGCACACACATACACGCGCACACACATACACACAAGCACGCGCGCGCGCACACACACACACACAATTCCATGTTGAGCACTTCTTTTTCCGGGTTGTCCTCTAACTCGAAAGGTAATATTATTCTGGATACATATTAATACGCTCACTTCGGTACATTTGTCGATCCCAATCAATCCAGGTCGTTTTCTTACATCTTCGCCCACATGACCGACGGCTATATGTTCAGTAATCTCAAAGAATGCTTTCCCGCCATTAACTGATGAACTGAAAGGTTATGGAGATAAATGTCGGCTACAGAAGAGACTGTGTACTTGTGATATAGATACTTTTTTAAAATAAAATATATCAGTGATTGGTTCTTCTCGTTTCATTCCTTCAGTCTAAACTTCTATCGTAAACCTGAGGAATTATAATTATTTGTTAAACACTTTCTCAAAGTTACATTTCGTTTAAACAAGTTGCCACGCACTCATGCACAAGCGTGCGCACGAGAGAGGGAGAGGGGGAGAGGAGAGAGGGAGAGAGAGAGAGAGAGAGAGAGAGAGAAAGAGAGAGAGAATACGTATTTGTATGCAGCTCAAATTTCTCAAAATACTCGACTCAAGAAGGTGACAAAATAATAAAATATGAAATAAAACAACAAAAGAATAACATTTATTGTTGCCTGAGAGGATCGAGTGAAAATCTCAGAGTATCGAGAGATTTAATCACCACACACGCACACACACATATACACACACATATATACATATGAACACACACACACACATACACACACACGCACACACACACACACACACACACACACACACACACACACACACACACACACACACACACACACACACCGTGTTTCTCCCGAAAATAAGCCCTATCATGTTCTTTCAGGATGTTTTTAATATAAGCGCTACCCCGAAAATAAGACCTAGCCAAAAATGCATCGGCTTGTTAGCAAGAACATGTGATGTTTGCAAAATATACCAACTATCGCAGCTTAGCTAAAGTCTGCGCTGAGCGCATGCCCGGAGTTGACTCTCTTGGCTTGACTGCCTTGTCCCCCAGGCAAGATGTGTGCAAAAAGAAAGAGTTATTCCGTGGAGTACAAGAAAGGAATTGTGGAATTGTGGAAGAGTCACATAACAAGAATCTTACGGCTTTCTCTAAGGAGATGTTAGATCTCCGAATGGTTCGAAAATGGCGAGCAAAGTACGATAATCTCAGTAAACAGGTGAATGAGGAAAGTGCTAAGAAGCACAAGTGTAGATCAGGTCGACAACCGATATTTTCGGAGCCAGAAGATATTACCTCGGGATGGATTGCTGAGAGAAGAACAAAGGCTTTGGTTGTACGCAGGGCCGATATTCAAGAATTTGCTCTTGCAATGGCACCACAGTTAGATATATCCCCAGAGATATTCAAAGCATCACCTCGGCGATATGAGTTCTCTCTAAGAAAATCTTTTCTACTCTAGGCATAAGGCCCGAAATTTTTGGGTGTATGTATTTGTGTTAATGTATGTAAACACACTCACGAATATTTTCGTACTTATGTACATATAAATTGATTGATATACGAATACAGTAATGTATCAGAACACTAAAAACAAATCTCTCCAAACGATATTCTACGTTGAACATCTGTCTTCCATACCACAGTGAATATGTGCCAAGCACGTTGTTACATCTGCAGTCATATGAGAGGAATTAAAGAGAAAAAAACATCTGTCCACCATAACTCTAACATTACTTCAATATGATACTCTGAAGATATTATGTAAATAAACATAATTTATATTCCATGTATATTAATTCTGTATATATCGTTTGTCTTTACAGAACACCTCGAGTTGAGTAAGATATCCACTTCATGGTAGATGTGTGAGTATATGATTAGTTTATCATGGGATAAGATTGTAGCACGCCAGCTTGAACAAGCACCCAGTCAGATTCAGAAATAAGCCAGGTTAGCCGAGATGATTGTACAGCTGTATATAGTACAGATGCAGCTACTTGTTAGCTCATAGCCGGTTTTATTACAGCACACGAACTAAAAATTAAATGCAACTCGAGTTAATTGTACAATAATTTCGCAGTTTACATCTGTAGGTCGTACATAGTCTTGACACCTATATATAACGAAGTGTACTATATCAAGTGCTTTTTTTGGGGGGGGGGGTCATGAATGGAATCCGTGATGGAATAGAAACAATGTGGCTTTCCAGTCACATCAGTCAAAATGTTCTCACCTCAGTCATCTCGGAAGTCATAAAAACGTTAGTAACCGATTACTTTTATTGGTTTCAAATTTTGGCACAAGGCTAGCAAGCTCGGGAGAGTAAGCTAGTCGATTACATCGACTCCATTGCTCAACTGGTACTCATTTTATCGACTTCGAAAAGATGATAAGGCAAAGTGGACCTCGGCAGCATTTGAACTCAGAAGTAAAGTCGGACGAAATACCGCAAAGCATTTTGTCCGGCATGTTAACAATTCTTCTAGCTCGCCGTCTTGAACGATTACTTTTATTGCTGAGTAGTTTTGTTAGGCGGTCTTCCTAAGGATCACTCGAAAACCTATTTTCCTAAGTTACGTACCGACAGCCATTTACTTATGGTATTGTCCTTCAGTTCGACAAAGCATTCCACTTTGTTTGGCATAAGTCTCCTGGAAACCCTCACTTTTGAGGCTGAAAATATGTAGCTTCTTCAGGAAAATTCCTATCAGAACGTTTCCTTCTCTCCCAGACTTATGTTCCATTAACACCGAACTACCCCAACGTTTGGTTCTGTCATCCATACGCTTTCCTTTTTAAGAAAAGAACCCACTGACTGTTGTTCCTAACCACAACGTACCAATTACAATAGATAGGCTAGCATAATTAACTACCCTTATTTTAATTAGCAAATGTCAACTGTTAAAGTTTTGATCATATAAATGTAAACAAGTGCGTAATTAAAAAATATATGTATATTGTGACCTACAAACCATAAAATAAAAGGTTATATTTCTAAGCGATTGACCAAATGGCAAAGAAAGGTTCTACAAAAGATACACTATATATATATATATATATATATATATATATATATATATATATATATATATATATATAGAGAGAGAGAGAGAGAGAGAGAGAGGGAGAGAGAGAGAAAGAGAGAGAGAGAATTATCAAAATGTACAGAGGGTGTAGCAGAATGTAAAAAAAAAAGGTGTACGAAAAAGGGTAACAAAATGAAACCAAAGTTGTTTGAAGAGAAAGATAAAAAGATTTCTGATGAAACAGGGGAAGTTATTGAGGCACAAAAAACAAATTGTTGAAAATTGGAGAAGGAATAGCATAACGCTTAAAGTAGAAATAGGTAAATATTGGTGTATTAACAGGTGTTGAAAAAAGAGATGAAAGAGTTTTGAAAGTGAACGTTGATAAAACCAATAAATTACTCAAGGCAGGAGTCAGCAGGTATTAGAAAATTTGAGATAAAATTTAATGTTATTTTGGTTACAGTTTGTAACACCTACATCATGGAACGTATGTGTCTGTGTGTTTATGGCTGTGTATGTGTGCTTGCATGTATATGTATTTTATGTATGTTTGTGCGTACATCTTAAATTATTCACGTCATAAACGGACAAATAAGTATTAGTTTGTGACTTGTTGAAATAGCACTTGTTACGAAATTCTCTTCGTAAGCAGAAAGGTGAAAAAGGACTTTTGTTTTCTAAAGAATGGAGTATAAGCCACAAAATGTGTCAGAACAATGTGCTTTTTTTCCCTGTTTGTGAACATAATTACAAGATGTAATAATTTCCCACAATGCCTGTATGTTACAAACCGGTTAAAACTGATCTTATGTCAAAAGATAAATTCGAACATTCAATAAATTCCAGAATAAAATAAACTCTGGGTTCGATATATTCGACTAAAAGTATTGGAAGGCGGTGCTCCAGCATGGTCACAGTCCAAATAGAATCGCATAGCGACCCACTAAAAGTATTAGATTACACGGTCGTAGAGACACGTGTGATGGTAAAGCCAGTT
>NC_142938.1:53907540-53945040 GCF_046866305.1 Octopus bimaculoides | reverse complement strand
TAAAAAAAACAGTATATAACTAGTGTAATTTATTCTGATAGCAGCAACACTGAAATATTAGGGGAATCTTTGAGAAACCGGCGATTCGTTATCCAAATATTATCCTAACATTATAGAAACGAAAGAAATTATAAACGCAAAACCACACGAACAAAGAAAAAAAGTAAAGAAAAGAAAAAATTAGAGACAGCGTTATAAAAACACTTAGTTTATGGAAACAAGCAAATATTTTGTCAATGTCATCGAAACATGGAATACATCTTTAATTTATAGAATCTGTTATTTTACAGAATGCGTTACTTTACACAGAAGTAAATGGAAACAACTTTTTTTTTTATAGAGATGGATAGTTAGTGAGGAAGAAAGAGGATAGGTGTATTAATAGTTAGGCTAATATAAGAAAATAGAGGAACGGTAAAACAAGTAGATAAGAGAGACGACAGATAGATCCATATGTGATAGAGACATATATAATTGCCAGTGTGTGTCTACACACACACACACACGCACACACGCACACACACACACAAGCACGCACGCACAAGTATATCTATAATACAAAGAATATATATACATGTATACACACATATATGTACATACTTACATCTACATGTGTATATACATGCATATCAGGGTACAGGACGTTAGAACAATAAACTACAGACAACGGAACGAACACATAGGAAAACGGAAAGCCCCTTGGAATATCCCTTCATCAGCTGTCTCTATTCTATCTAGACGTTTAGAATAGAGACAGCTGATGAAGGGATATTCCAAGGGGCTTTCCGTTTTCCTATGTGTTCGTTCCGTTGTCTGTAGTTTATTGTTCTAACGTCCTGTACCCTGATATGCATGTATATACACATGTAGATGTAAGTATGTACATATATGTGTGTATACATGTATATATATTCTTTGTATTATTACATTATTGAACGCACACGTCCTATTTTACAAGCAAGTATATCTATATATTTATATGGTAAACAAATTGATTGGCAGATATATACACATATACATATGTATGAGGCTGTCTGTATACATACACATAGAATTATACTTGTATGTTTGCTCTTCCCAACAGAAAATATACACATCCAAAGGGTTTAGTAGTGAAAATAACTACTCATATAAGACATATAATAAACATATTCAATATACCGTTTGTTTGTCTCGTTATCTCCGTATAAAAAAAAAAAAAAATTAATAATAATAATAACAACAACAACAACACATATATAGACAGATATAGATAGATATACACAAACACACACACACATATATACAAACATATATATATGTATACACGCGCGCGCACACACACTCACACATACATATAGCATATGTATGTGTATGTATATGTATAAATACACATATAACGTATGTATGTATATATATATATATATACACATACACACACACACACACACACACACACACACACACACACACATATATATATATATATATATATATATATATATATAATTGCAAATACTTAATAATTTATAAACGTTCAATCGTTAAAATGGAGAAATTATCAGAAAGCCATTTCTATTTATTTTTGCAAATATCGTAAACCGGTGTTGTTTATATAGTGAGCCTATACGTTCCGTACTCAAGATGTTCGACAAATACTTCGGTATATAACAGGTACAAAAGTGAAATACGAACCGCTATGCATATAACGAGCTATGTTCTTGAAGTGGGTGCCGCAGCGCGACCGCGGTCCAGTGACTCAAGTCAATAAAACAACATGATTGATTGAAAATCGATTTTACATATTAATCTGTGTTCCAAGTTGCCGACTTTCGAACGCTTCTACACACACACACACCCATTTATATATATATAAAATTTTGGGTAAAACCTCCACTTTTACCCGCTCCCATTGATCGCACCTAGTATAGCACTAGTGTAGCAATAATTGGGTACCCTCCCAGCAGTATACTGGATAGATACTATCCCTTAGTGGGTTGTACCCCCAACCCCTAACTCTCTCACGCTATATATATATATATATATATATATATATATATATATATCTTCGAAACGCCGGTGTTAAAACGGGGGTAGCTGATGAAGTAGAATGTTCTCTATGTGGCTTGTGTGTTTTCTCGTCTACGTTTTGTTTGCAATGTCCTGTACCCAGATATGCACCTATACATACAGGTGGATGTCGGTATGCACATACCTGTACGTATATATGCATATACTCATTTACTATTTGTTTATATATATATATATATATATATATATATATATATATATATGTGTGTGTGTGTGTGTGTGTGTGTGTGTGTGTGTATATATATATATATTAATATATACACAGTTACAAACATATATGTGTATATATATACATATGCATACGCACACATATGTATATCTACATATATGACACATACGCACACACATAGATATACCTGTTCATGTTAGAACGCACCCACAGTTTCATACAAACTTTTAAAGACGACGATAGGAGTGACACCAAAATATGACAAATCTAAGAGGAAACGCATTTGGTCGACAATTGTAGCTTTGAACTGTAGACACCACAAAGTCAAACAGAAATAAATGAACACCAGCCAACGTTATGGAATTCCGAACTTTATAGAATTACAGGAGACAACGTAGGGACAGTGAGAATGATGAGAGTAGAGAAACATTGGAAGACAATGGTTACATGAGCACGACCACAACCATATCAACATTGTAGGAAAACATAAAATATATTTCGTTTTTGGATTTGGTTTGCAAGATTTTGTATGTGATTTCGTGTGTTGAAGCATATTCTGTTGTGTCTGGGGAGAGTCATTTTCTTATCGTGCCTTAAAATTTAACACACTCACCATTAAAATTTCCACTTATTATTTTTATTTTCCTAAAATTTTCGTTGCGTCTTGCAACCTTTTCAATAGTCTTGACTCTCTAGAGTGGAAATAAGTGGAAATTTTAACGGTGAGTGTGTTAAATTTTAAGGCACGATAAGAAAATGACTCTTCCCAGACACAACAGAATAAAATATATTGGTTTCGAATTTTGGCACAAGGCCAACAAGTCTGGGGGAGGAGTAAGTCGATTGCATCAACCCCAGTACTCAACTGGTACTTATGTTATCGACCCCAAAAGGATGAAAGTCGACCGCGGCAGAATTTGGATTCAGAACCTAAAGACAGACGAAATGCCGTTGAGTATTTTGCTTAGCGTGCTTACGATTCTGCTAGCTGGCAGCCTTAAGAAAACATAAAATATATTAAATATTAGTATTTCGCTTAGCAACTATTATATACTACGAAATATATTAAAGGTTTGTAAGTCAATAATGTGTCCTATATTTTTGTGTTAGCAATACGATTCAATCACTTTTTAGTAATCTCAACAGATATTCTATAGAATTTGGTGCCAACAGTGAAAGTAAACGAAACGTCGCACCTTTTAGTGTTGGTTACAAGTTCTATAGAATATCTTTAAAGATAACTTAAAAGTCATAAAATATATTGTTTTAGAAGCGTAATTATTTTGTGTGTAGAACGAAAGATGAAAAACTTGTGATAACTTTCTATGAAAATTTATAAATTCTTTAAAATATCTTGTTCAATGTTGCAGAAAGAGGACAGAATGGTAGAAAGGGAACATTGCATATGAATAAGGGCAATTTTAATGTGAAAGAAATCACGTTGATGGCATGCACGGGACATTATGGAAGCGTAAGAACAGTATGACACACATCAGTTCATTGTGTGTGTTGTATGTAAAGTTTTTATTTAGTCCCAAAAATGATTGAACGAACCTACGATCAAAAGTACTTCAGCTATGACCATCTCCGCCTATCTTTCTTTTCACACATTGTATCATGAACTACCTTATCCCATGTATCTTTTAATACAATGTGATTTGAAGGGAGATATTTGCCAATTCTAGCAAACCGGTCGACCGTAGATGCATGCATTTAATGATGTTGCTATTTTCCAGGGTCATGCAGAAACGCAACCCCGTTATTGGAAGAATTCGAAAAACTGTTATGCTAACATTTTTAGACAAGGGACAGACAAGAGAAACTTTAAAAATAGGATGGATATGATATATGTGTGGGAAAACAGCGGAAGATAAGATCATCTACAGATTATCAATAATCTACAGATTAGTGACGGTCTATTGAGGTTTGGAAATTGAAAGAGTGTATTTAATTATACGTTAATTAATGAAACTATCTTCAAACACGGTATAGAGGTATTATATTCTCTTTTTATTTGTTTCAGTCAATGGACTGTGGCCATGCTGGGTTACCACTTTGATGGGTTTAGTCGAACATATCGATCCCTGGTACTTAGTTTTTAAAGTCTTGTATCTATTCTGTATCTCCTTTTTAGCCGAACCGTTAGATTATGAGGACATAAACAAACCAACACCCATTGTCGAGTGATTGTGGTAGAGACAAAGACATATTACATACATATATAAATGTATATATATATATATATATATATATATATATATATATATATATATATATATATATAAGAAGAAAAGAAAATGGAGATTAGGAAGTTAATCGTTTATCATTAACAACAAATTGGTCATCTTCGCTTCATATAGCCGTTTCAATTAAATCTAATTTGTAATTAAATTATTGAATATTAATTGAAATGGCTGTAAGAAGCAAAGGTGACCAATTTGTTGTTAATAATAAACAATAGGAACTTCCTAATCTCCATTTTTTTTCTTCTTTTAAATGGATATAAACTATATGTTTTATATATACTTATTGTTTTAAGAGAATTTCATTCCCCCCAAATATTGGGTATTGAACGAGTATTTCCTTGGATGCAACCATGCAACCATCCCTTCACAAGGTTTATATATGTTTATATATGCATGTGTGTATCGTGAAAGTATTGTTTTGGTGACATGGAGCAAGTCATCTCAGATATCAAGAGAACCAATGAAATCACGTAAGATTCATGTTGATAGAAATGGCTGCATTTGTGGAATCGACGTAGATTCGCAAACTCAGTTTGTCTGGGACTTAGCAGCACAATAATAAAAATTGTTGTCATAGCAAATGAAACAATTCCTGGAGGCCCTACATCAGACGTTCTCAACCGGGGTCCCCCACCACAGTTTGACAACCGGTGCTGGTGTGTTTACGTTCTCAGTAACTGAAGGGTTTAGCAAAAGGGACCGAAAGAAAAAGTACCAAGCTTTAAAAAAACTTTAAAAAAAGAATAAGTACTGGGGTCGATTTATTCGGCTAAAAAAAGATTCTCCAAAGCGGTGCCCCAGCATGGCCGCATTCTAATGTCTGAAACAAGTAAAAGATAAACGATGAAAGATACAACTGACCATACTTCTGTTCTGCGGCAAATGCCAGTATTTGGAAATACCGAAACGTTAGAGATACATATAAACTGTGTGAAATAAGCGAATGTGGAATACCGTATTTACAAGTCGATAAAACAGCGATCCATAACACGATGTGTAAAGGAGAAACACTTACTTATTACATATTGCTATTTGATATTGCCTTTTTTTCGAGGGAGAAGAGAACATGTTTAGAAAATCGAAACATTTCTGTCCGCAAGAGTGGCTGTTTCAGCGCATCTTCCTCACCATCCTCCGGGGCAGCGTCTTTTTCCATTTTGTCTGCTGGGGCCACCAGGTAGGTCGGTAACTTATGACAACATTTAACCGCAGATTCCATGAAAGAGCTTCGTAGAGTATATGGCAACGTGTATTCTAACTTTAAAATGTAATCGTCATTTACTTTTATAAAGAATCTTGTTGATCACATGAAATATACAAATACACACATAGTACATAAATACATGCATACACACGCACACACACACACACACACACACACACACACACACACACACACACACACACACACACATATATATATATATATATATATATATATACGCATACACATAATCAATATACATGCAAATATTTACATACACGTAAAAAGACATGCGCAAATGCATGTCCAAACATCACTGCCTTGGGATTTGAGATAATTGCAAATGCAGCATTTTGCTTGTTGATATTTCTCAGCAGAGACGGAATATTGTTGTCAACCAATTTAATGTTTCTTTTGTTGCTCCACGCCTTCTTTACTGACACTCGACAGCGGAAGGCACTCTCGACACTGTCACAAAAACGGAAATACAGCTGGCATAAAAGGGATTACAAGAAAATACTCCGATCGTCTGCTGTATGCAGTTAGTGTTTGTTTCATAGTTGTCGACTCAGGAACTGTTTTGTTCCAAATTACTAAGTGATTGAACAACTTAATCATTTTATTAACACTTGCTGAGAACTATGACAAAATGCACGACCAAAAGCGAAGTATGTATAAAACGGATCCATCTACTGGAAATAGCAGGTAAATCTCCTTCAAATCCCAACCTACTGTCTTGAAAGAGTATATCGAACAAAGTAGTCCTTGATACATTAGTGAAAAAACAAACAAACAAAGAAAGAAACAAACAAACAAAGAAAGAAACAAACAAACAAAGAAAGAAACAAACAAAAGACTAGGAAACAACAAAAAAACAAGCTTTGTAGAGATATGAACAGAATACTTTTGATTTGTACGATCGAGGTGACCTGCAGGGTTAAAGAAAAACATGACGAAATGACGAATGAAAATTGAGTTGAGCAGTGTGTTGTAGCATGGTTTATATATATATATATTGAATTAATTAAGTTTTAGAATGTAGACAGTTTTCAACATTTATTTCAAAACAAGAATGGTACTCACTCATTATCAGAATGGCAACGGATCCAGACAGTATTTATTAGCAACGATTTGTAACATTTTAAGACTTGTGAGGAATTCCCTGTAGTATTTTATTATCCACTGTATTTTCCTGATATTTCCCGAATTAATACTTTCCGATTAAAAATGACCAGTGATTGATTGTCTCATCGATTTCCGGTTAATTCCAAAGCATATCCGAATTGGTCTGGGCGAAGGGAAATTACTTAAATTTAAACTATATTTCCTTCAAGTTGCGTCGAAAATAAACCGAAGTGAAACCTGAGAGTAACACCTGTAAACTTGAAAGGTATGTTAAGGCGGGGGAGAAAAGTAGAAAGGGGGTGAGCGAGCGAGAGAGAGAGAGAGAGAGAGAGAGAAGGGGGGGGGGGGCAGAGAGACAGAGAGAAAGGAGATGTAAGAAGGAGGGGGGTATAAAATAAAAAGAAGGCAGAGGAGAAGATCAGCAGCAGCAGTGGTAGCAGCAGCGGCAGCCGGAGCTGTTTCAGGGTTTATTAAGATAGCGTTTTGAAAGTGAACCGAGTTATCTAATGTGGCAAATAATTGATTCCTTCCTTGTGGTTGTTGTTGTTGTTGTTGTGTAGCTTCCCACCGCCGCCCCGTAATCAACTTTGACCAAGCAGAACTTAAATCAAAGGCATTCCATTTGTGCCCATCCTGTCTTTTGTTTCAAGCACAGAGTGTCTCGAATAATATATCATTTAATGTGTCCTTACTTTTTTTTTTTTTAAAGATGGAGATTTGACTGCTATTTTTAGTACGCTGAGCGACAACGTAGAGGCTTCCTCATTGGTTCGTTTCTTCCGGTTATCAATAAAGTACGTCACATATATACACACACAACACACACACACGTGCACATAGGCAAGCGCAGGCGCGCACACTCTCCCCACCTCCCTCCCACACATGTTCACTCACACAAACTGAAGACAATATGGTAAAGTTCTCTGAAATTGGCCAACATCAAACACCAACAACCGCGAAGATCATCTGTGGGGTGAAAGCAACTCAGTTGGAAATATTTCAATAATAGTGACTTCCTGATTCCTGTTATTTCATTGGCCACTACAGAAAATGACTAATTCGTGGAGGGGAACACCCACGTGGTCGCTCAATCATCTGGTAATAGAAGACAATTCTCTCTCAAATCACATCCTTTATGAGTTAGTCTTACTTGTATTGCTCACAAAGTTGTGCGTAACCGACTCGTAATTTTCTATCATAATCACACTATCTGTCTTCAGTAGATTTGGTGTTATAATATATATATATATATATATATATATATATATATATATATATATATATATATATATACACACACACACACATATATATATAATATATTTCTTGTTTCAGTGATTAGACTGCTACCATGCTGGGGCACCACTTTGAAAAAGTTTTTAGTCGAATGACTCGACCCCAGTGCTTCTTTTTCAAAGCCTGGTACTTATTCTATTGGTCTGTTATGCCGAACCGCTAGGCTATACACCAACACCAGTTGTCAAGCGGCTGTGGGGAACAAACGCAGACATGAAGGCACGCACACACAAGCATATATACGACGGGTTTCTTTCAGTTTTCGTCTACCATATCCGCTGCCACACTTGCGCCTACACACACACACACACACTCACACACACACACACACACACACACACACACACACACACACACGTGTTTCTATGTGTGTGTGTGTGTGTGTAATGCTAAGTCAAACGCTAATCCGATGTGTAGCCATTTCAGTTGAACAAACATCTAAATAATCATCGTGGAAGCTGACAGAGATCCGTTTACTTTTATTTGCTATCACTACGATATATCAAAGTCATAAAAATCAATAGAAACGTTACAGAAAAAGTTGTGTCTAGCAGGGTATGAACGATCAATAATGACATAATTGGTTAGTGTATTGTTGTATGTAGTGTTGTGCAAACTTAAAGATATGTTTGGCGTCAGATTCGATACGGGGTGTTTACACACACACACACACACACACACATACACACACACACACACACACACACACACAGACACACAAACAGACAGACAGACACACGCACGCACACGCACACACACACACACACACACACACACACACACACACACACACACACTACCCGGTACCTGTACATATTGAAGTGGGAAAATGGAGATTCCAGACAAACTCAAAGAAAATCTAACGAATTACAAAATGTGAAATCGCTCTTCCAATGGCTACCATCATGGAATCCACTTCCAAGTTTTCTGACCAAATTAATACCGTTGGTATTTGTAGACCAGCCAGATTTCAACCTTCTGCAACCACAATCCGTTTTGACAAAACAATAAACTTTTGTAGCCGCAATTTTTGTTTTTAAAGACTTAAATGAATAAATATTTTCGAAAATTGAATAAAATTAACATTTGTTTCTTTTTGTATCTGGTTTGCAACATTCTTGATGTGAATTCATGTGTTGAAACAGGTTTTGTTGTATCTTAGGAGGATCATTATGTCAATAATAAACGCACGCACTGGTTCTATCTCACTTTATTTTTATTTGTTAATTGGTTAAAATTTAATCACTTAACTAATCGATTGTTTGATTAATTGTATGGTTAGTCAGTCAAAGTCTTTTTCTTGACATTATCAATTTCACGCCCTCTCTACTCCAGGTCTGTTTCAGGTCTATAGGTATCCGTTTTCAGGAAAATATTTCTTCGTAACTTCACTGTTCGTAGTAAATGTTGTGATGCAGCTACAATATCTATAATATTACATATTGAGGGGCATTTTAAATTGTATGAAATATTTCGCCACAGAATTATAATTCTGGCCAACGAAGGCGTGTGGCCTAGTGGTTAGGGTATTACATTCACGATCGTTAAATTGTGGGTTCGATTCTCGGAAGGAATAGTGCGTTGCTTCAATCCACTCAGATCTAAATGAGTAACCCATGCGACGGGCCGAGCCCCGTTTAGTGGGGAATGTTGTGATCTGGCCAATTATACGCCATGAAATCCGAGTAACCGGCCTGTTAAGTCTTAAGGATCAAGATAGAACTATTACATATTTTGGTTGTGCTTCACACAATAGGAATCATTGAACGAAAGCTGCCTTATTTATTTTTTCAGAAGAAATTGAGAAATCATATGGTGTTCTCTTATCATAAACGCCTACAGCGGTAGTTCACAACCATTTTTTATCTATTCTATTCTGGTGCCCACCCCTAGCCATTTGATGTTTAAAGCCTAATTTTATAAATACTTCTTTCAGAATTTCTATTTTGTTTTTCACACATTAACTTGTGTAGGTTGATTAGAGTAAGAAATTTCACTGTTTTCCGCAATGAGTACATATAAAGCAAACTTTTTTTCATGCACACTTAACATACTTCTGTGGATCCCCAACTTACTATTTTGTTTGCGTAGACAATCAAAAATCTTATATGGATCTCTCTGGGTCCTATGGACCCCAGTTAAGAACTACTGACCTACAGGAAAACTTCAATATTTGGTTGTTTCTCATAAATTGACCACCGAGATGAAACCATATTCATTTCTTCTAGAAATTTTGCAATAGGAAAAAAAAAAAAAAGGGTTGCTCTTGGACGCATTCCAAACCATGGGTCCAAACTGCGATCTAAACTAACTATTGACTGAAGAATAGATAGTTTCGATTACTATTGAGGGTTAACAGAAAGAAAAAAAAGTTTTTAAATATATTGGAATGTTTTTCGGCAACTCTGCAATGTATTCACGACTTCACACCAAAAATGCCAAAGTAACCAAAGAACATCGTAAAATTGTATATTTGTGTATTTATGTATGTGTACATAAATATGTGTATATATGAGTGCGTATATATCAATATATACATGCATGCAGGCGCGCGCGCGCACACACACACAAGTGCATACACACAAACACACACACACATGTATATATGTATTCTTTTATTCTTTTACTTGTTTCAGTCATTTGACTGTGGCCATGCTGGAGCACCGCCGTTTTAAGGGGTTTTAGTCGAAGAAATCGACTCCAGGACGTATTCTTTGGATGCCTTGGACTTATTGTATCGGACTATTTTGCCGAACCACTAATTTACGGGGACAAAAATACATCAACGTCGGTTGTAAAGTGATGGCGCGGTGGCGAGGAACAAACAAGAACACATACACATAAATATACACTTACATATATACAACAGGTTTCTTTCAGTTTTCATCTATTAAATTCACTCATAAGGCTTTGATCGGCTCGAGGCTTTGGTACAAGACGATGGCACGCTGTTGGACTGAACCTGGAGCCATATGGTTGGGACACAAGCCTCTTACTACACAGCCACGCCTGCGACTACGTATGTATGTATAAATATAAATATATATATATGTATGTATAGACATATATATGTATATGTGTATATATAGATATAGGTATGTATATATGTATATATATATATATGTATATTTATGTATATATATATGTATATATATATATATTTATATATTTATGTATATATATATATATATATATATATATATATATATATATATATATATATATATGTATGCATATATGTATGTACGTATGTATATATCTGCGTGTGTGTGTGAGTGTGCATATACAGGTTTATGAATATATATATATATATATATATATATATATATATATATGCATGTATGCATGCAAACATATACACATACATTCATGCATATACATCACATCACACCACACTTCGAAGGCTATGCATTTGCAATCGAAGAAGAGTGGAATGTTCCAAAATACCTAATAAACAAAAAGAACCAATGAAGCCGTTGGAGCATCAAGCTGCAACCAAAAATGTCGATTATATCATATTTCTGAGGAAATATGGGAGACATCACACATGTGATTAGCAGCTGCTTCAAAATGTCATCACGCTACTACCTTTTAGTGCGACACGACGTTGTCGCTAAAGCCATGTACAGTACCATCTGATAAAAATACTGTCTTGGGATAAATTATAAAGAATCATCTTGGAACACAATGCGCGCATAAACATCAACACAAGGAATATTTGTGGAACATTCCCAGCAGAACGTCTACCAAGTGTAAATATAGCAAGCCGGATACTGTTGTTTGGGACTGACAAGGAAATATATGTGTCAACATAAAGGCCAGTTACCTTGCTGGTGTGAATATTTCTTTGAAAATCAAAGCGAAGGAGGATAAATACGGATTACTGTTTCGAAATCTCCAGCTTCTGTTATATAACCAGATTATAAATTCACGTTTATACTTAATATTAATTGGTGCAACTTGGTTTTGTGAGTAAATATCTAAGCGACAATCTGGACAAGCTAGGCTTTTCAGAATACAAATACAATCTATAAGCAGAACAGTAGAAATATACATGAATTTTCACAAGTTCCGGAGCTTTGTCTCTTTGTTACGAAACAGTTTCTTCTTTACAGGAATAAATAATAATTAAATAACTAAAAATAGGAGAGAACATAAAGGTGTAGCTGTCGTGCTTTTTGAATCAGTTCCTAACTTTACATGAGAACGCGGAAAATCTGTTCATTTAGAATCGCAGTCGTATAACTTGGAACCAAATGAAGGAATAGCAAAAAGCTATTATATGCTAGTGTCGTCCCATCAGTATTGAGATGGAAGTGAAAGTTCAGTTTATGGGAGACTGAAGACGATCAGGAGAAAAATCCATATTTCCTGGTAGATGAATACTAAGGAAACGAATATAAATTAAAGCAAATAAAAAGAAAAAAAAACAATATTTATTATATTAAGATTAAATGAAGGTCCTCCTCCGCGCAGGTGGGTATACACCTGTGCTATGAAAAGAACAGTGACCAATTTGCAGAAAGGTGTTACCCAACGAGCAAAAGAATCAACGTTTCGTGTCACGTTAATGGCACAGCGTTACATCCATGGTGATGATGATCCGTGTCAATAACCTAGTTAATCTAATTATAAAAAGGGAATCCAGGAATACTGGAGGATTCCCCCCTCCCACAGCTGTTACATCTGGATGCTCTTCTAAACTCACGCGCACATACAAAGATGTACATATAATACACACACAGGTGCGCGCAGACGCATATAGACATGGTTTTATCCTCCTTCCCAAAGACACACAGACATATTCGTGCAAAAGAATACATCTATTTTGTTTTATTATGATTTATTCGGCTTTCCCTTAAGTATCTATTTTCAGTTTCTCTAAATAAATATGTATATGTTTTGTAAACCTACCTGCTCATTCCTTTGTGAATGTGTATATATATATATATATATATATATATATATATATATATATATATATATATATATATATATATATATATATATATATAAAATATATATATATATATATATACGTATATGTATGTGAGTGTGTGTGTGTGTGTGTGTGTGTGTGTGTGTACACACATGTGTATCCATGTAAATTTACCTCTGTATTTATCTCGTTACCTACTTATATATTTTATAAATATATTCACACACACTTCCTCATAGACATATATACGTAACAGACATATAGACAGACAGACACATACAAACACACATATAACTCTGTGTGTGTGTGTGTGTGTGTGTGTGTGTGTGCACGCGCGTATATGTGTGTGTGAGTATAGGGGTGTTTGTATGTGAGTATATACCCACGCGCTTATGTAGCCTTTCCTGTACGAACACCTACATACATGTACATATAAGCACATATACGCATACAACCATAAATATACGTACATGCATGTCACACCAGACGCACACACGCGCGCGCGTACATGCACACACGTCTGGACAACTACATGCAATAGAAACAAGCATAAATATGGCATAAAAATTTAAAAAATACACATAATGAAGGTATTTATAGGAAATGAATGCCTAACTTATAGTATATAATACATAATGACATAGGACATACAGATAATGCACCGTCTCACTCACACACACACTATATACACGCACACTCAGGCACACACATATGTGCACACACACACGCGCAAACAAATATATGCAAATAAGTAACATATAATAAATAATATTATATTATGATGAAAATATGAAATAATTAAATAAAACAAATAAAATGTGATAAAAACAAAGTGCCGCGGGTAAGCTAAATGTCGGCGCTGTCGTAAGTATAATTTTAAAAATTTTCAGAAAATGGGAAAATAAAGTGCTTATTATATTCATTGTTTTCATATTTTTTCCCTTTGTATTTGGAAGATCCTGAACACAGGATGGCGCCTCCCAGGATGCAAGACCAGCAATGTCGCTGTAGAGACGGTTATGTTTTATAAATGATATACAGAATTGTCGACCGTTATATTTACGGCAATGTTCTCGAAGGTTCATGTGACGAGTCTCTGTTATATGTTTGTTTGGTTATGAAAGCTTTAATTATATATTACAAGTCTAAAGAGAATCGAGTTTTTCCCCCCTTTTTTACCAGCAAAATAAACATTTGAATAGAATTTGTGAAATAGGATAAATTCGTATGCTGTGCAGATAAGTGAACTTTGACATTTCGGGTAAGTCAATTCCTCGTTGTAAGAAACAAAAGGAAACGTGTATTGGGAGATTTTGAGCAAACATAATTTTCAGTTCTCTACAAGAAGGAACCAAACATAAGAGCAAAACCATCATTGTGTGTGTGTGTGTGTGTGTGTGTGTGTGTGTGTGTTAGCGTGCGCGCATAAATATATATACACATCTGCTGAGAACACACACACATAGACTGGCACTCTGTTGGTTACGACAGCAAGCATTCCAACTGATCCGTTGAAACGGAACAACCTGCTCGTGAAATTAACGTACAAGTGGCTGAGCATTCCATGAACACGAGTACCTTTAACGTAGTTCTCAAGGAGATTCAGCATGACACAGAATGAGAAAAGGGTTGGCCCTTTGAATTATATGTACAACTCATTTCTCCCATCTAAGTGGATTGGAGCACAGTAAAATAAAGTGTCTTGTTCAAGGATATGACACGACGTCAGGAATCGAACTCACGATCTTACGACCGTGATCCGGATACTCTAACCACTAAACCACTGGCCTTCCCAACACACACACACACACACACACACAAGCTGATGGAAACATACTGGGGTATGTTCAATAAATTCGTTAACTTTCCTTCATTGGTTCCAGTCGTTTAACAGCAATCATTTTTGGGAAGGATTTCAAGAATTTAGGCCAGCGTTTCTCAAATTTTGTCTCGCGCTTCTTCTTAAATAAATCCTGATGTCCAATACACTTTAGTTAATATTATATTGTATCATATCATATTATATTATATTATATTATATTATATATGTATATATATATATATATATATATATATATATATATATATATATATATATATATATATATATATATATATATAATCGTTTTTATTTAGTATTTTTTCATTTGTCTTGCCCTTTTAGAGTCTGTCGTGTCGCTGAATTTTTACTGAGAACATATATTTTTTTCGTGGTTAGATGATTCGGCATCTATTTCTAGCATATAGGAGTCCACTTTCGCTGGTCATCCCTCTTATTTTTGTATGTAATATAATTTTAATCTTCGGATTTTTTTAATATGCTAGACCACTGGTTCAAATTGATTAATATCCATTTCTACCCTCATAAATAAATTTTTATATATATATATATATATACATACATACATACATACATACATATATACACATATATATGTGTCTATCTAAAAAAATACACACACACACATATATATAGACAGACAATGGCAATTTTTATACAGCTTGTTAAGTAGCTTATGATTAGTTGTCAACAACAAAGCGGTCAGTTTCACTGTATCGAATAACCTCCTACCAAATCAATGCACTCTACAAGTAAATAATTTTTGAATTGACTTCAACAAAACGGAAGTCGAACTAGGAATTCTTTCCTTTTTAATCCATTTAATAGTTTCAAAAGAAACCACTGTGTTATTGTAGATTTTGAAATTATAAGGTTAATAAAAAAATAAAAAGGAAAAGTAGAAGAAGAAAAAAAGAAAAGAAAAACGTGGAAAATAACACGAAAGAAAAGAAATAATTTCCTTTCTGCTCTGGAGAAAAGTCTATTGAATATAATGAAATCTATAGCCATCCATGCATAAGTAGACATTAACAAAGATTAGTGGGGGAAATGTTGAGCCTTCCCACACACAAACACAGAGGCACCCGCATAAACGCACTCACACAAACCTTACTCGTATTCGAACAAACTTAGTATACGAGTTAGACTAGTACATTTTTGTTGTATTTTTGCTTTATTTTAAAAACTATTTTACAGAACAGCATTGGAGCGAATCTAATGTCAAAATGAAATCGAATTTTGAAAGGTGTGTCGACCTCTCGTGTCAAATGTTAGCTTTAATTTATGATGCCAGATATTTCTATCCATCGGCTGCTTGACCGCACTTCTGCCTGTACGGCCATGCTGATATTACATTTGATAGGGCTCTGCTTAATTTTTTTTTTCAAGATAACCATCGATGACTGTTTCGGAGGTCATTTGCTTCATACATTACAAAGGTCAACAAGGACGGCGTTCGGTATATATATATTTCTTTATGAATTAAATATATTATCGCAAAATCTTGCTGTGCGTGTGTAGAGATTCAATTGACTAGTTCTGAGATTTTCACTGTATTAATTTATCTAAATTAGAATCAGACAGCATAGCGTAAACGGATATAATATCAAACAGATAGACACACCAGAAAAGATAAATTATTTTCTGGAATTGAACAGCCAATCGGAAGAGAGGAAGAATGAACGGGCAATAAAAGTTAAATGTTCAAGCTAGATGTAGAACTAAAACGAAGCAAATGGGCAGACTCACGCACGCATACACACACACACACACACACACACACACACACACACACACACACACACACACACACACACAAAATGAAAATTGTACATCTCTCTCCTCTCCCCCTCTCTCCTTCTGACTGTCTGTCTGTCTATCTGTCTGTCTGTCTATCTGTCTGTCTGTCTATCTGTCTGTCTGTCTAATATAATAAGTGCGAAAAACTAATTTTTGTGTGTCAGTGTGTCACACTTAGAACTTATGTCTCACTATTCAATGACACTCCTACTATTCCTCATGATGGAGTGAGTAATAGTAGGCATATAGACGGTGAGGGCGGTAGCGAAGACAGAGATGGGGAGAGAGAGAGAAAAAGAGAGACAAAGAAATTTAGGGAGAATTGAAGATGTTTTATTAAAAGTAGTAGTGTTGAAAGTGGCAGTAATATAATAAAAGAGAAAGAGTGGGTATGTGAGAGAAAGAAAAAGATGATGTACAACTTGTTTAACCGTGTCTCTTTGACAGAAATTTCTGTCGCCAAAATACTGATCACTATCATTTTTGTTTTATTTTTTGCTTTGTTTAATACACACACACACACACACATATATATAAATTACACTTTAATTGAAATAAAGTTTCTCCAAAATTAAACATATCTAAGATAAATGTGTCACACTTTTTCAACTTTAAAATAAATCCTTTCTACTGGAAGTACAAGGCCTCACATTTTGAGGGAATGAATTAAGTCGATTACATCGACTCCAGTATATAAATGGTACTAATTTTATCGACCCGACAAGATGAAAGGCAGAATCGTCTTCGGCGGAATTCGAACTCAAGACCTAACCGTAGACGAAATACGCTAAGCATTTCGCCCGAGTGGGATAACGATTCTGCCAACTCGTCACTTTTTGTATTATATAATATAATATAATATAATAAATGTGAATGTCAGTGTGTCACACTTTTTCAACTTTACAGCTAGAGGCCGTCGCCCAGCATATCATACCATTCTGGAATCAGGCTGTCTCCGTGAGTAAATTAAAGACATTCCGGGCCGAATCCAGACCTGCAATCCTGAAATTTGGGATCCCTATACCTTCATTACTGCGATTGTTTACGGCGATTTTTTTTCCATGATATTTTGTGACGAATATGATCATCATTGGGATTTAAGGAATCAATTGCAACAAATTCTTCAAAACAAGTCGGAGATCTGTTTGAAGATCTTCCCATTCAGGGTCAGTTGAGTAAAAGCTATATACTAGCTCAAAAGACGCCCAATAGCATGACACTGAGTGTGGCAAGGATGTCCCTTCGAAACACAGGTACTACTAATTTTTACCAGCTCAGTGGACTGGAGAAACGTGAAAATAAAGTGTCTTGCACAAGGACACAACACGTCGCCGGGAATTGAACTCACTACCATATGACCGTGAGCCGAATGCCCTTATCACTAAGCCACTCGCCTTTCTTCTTCCTTTATATCTCACCTTTCTTCCTCCTTTAACGCCTATGTGATATAATTCTTGGGAGAGAATACATACATTTGCGGCTGAAGATAGCTTTATATTGTCAATTATACACTGATGTAACAACTATAAAACTATAAAGCTTGAAACACGTGTACCGCAGAATCCTTTGTGTTTTTGTTTTTATTTTTGCATTTACAATTTATTCATTCACCTCAACCACGAGCTGGCATACACTGGTGCTTACAATTGTCAAGTATTACCTCTAACATTATATATATATATATATATATATAGATACACACGCCACATATATATATTTGTATATATATATATATATACATACACACATATATATACACATACATATATATACACATACATATATATATACATACATATATATATATATATATATATATATATATATACATGTATATATATATACATATATATATATATATATATATATATATATATATATATAGATATATATGTATACATATATATATACACACACATACATATATATACATACATACACACACATATATATACATATATATATCGTTTTCTATGTTTTTGTTTTTTATTTTCTCGTTTCTCATTTTGTTCACGTTTTTTTGACGTCCTGTACTCATATATGCATGTATATATACATATATATGTAGGTATTACGTATATGTATGTATATACATTTTTCATTTTATCTAGTTTCAGCTCATGAGCTGTGGCCATGCTGGGGCACCGCCATTTATGCATATATTTATATATTATTTATATCATATATATATATATATATATATATATATATATATATATATATATAAAACAAATAATAAATGAGTATATGCATATATACGTACAGGTGTGTGCATACCTACGTCTACCTGTATATATAGGTGCATATCTGGGTACAGGACATTGCAAACAAAAAAACGTAGACAAAAAAAATAATAATAACCAGAGTACAGAACACACAGAGGATACATAGAGAACATTTTCCTTCATCAGCTACCTCCATTCTAACACACACACACACACACACACACACACACATATATATATATATATATATATATATATATATAACGTGGAGTATATTTGCCACTTAAATGTGTCTAACCACTAGGGGTGGATGCTACTGTAGCTTGTAGCCCCAGGAGGACACCTCCCCCAGCTGGCTATTGACACACTTTCTGTGCCCTATCAGTATTTGCAAAGGGAAGCCATCCTTTCCATCTTCGACCACACGTGATACGCACGGAACCGGGTTTCTGAGTATTCACCCGTCGTCAGCGCACGACAATCACCGGTCTTCTCTCTTCTCTCTTTTTCACCGGGTATAAAAACAATTAGAAGCAACACTTAACTTTGCGACAATTTAATGCTATCAATGCCGGTGTATCAGCGCAGAAACCAATTAAAATTATAATTGAAAAACCAGGTCAAATTGATGAAACTATAATCTCTGCAAAAGATATAGATTATCTGTATACTAGAAGAACTAAATCGACAACATATTTCGATGACCCTGTTGCTGAGAAAATGTGCCAAGAAAATAATCGAACAAACGACTATTATTACGAAACCGTCAAGCCAAAAGGCAAAAAATAAAACCCTGCGTGAAATGGCAGTCAAGTTTCTTACATGTCAAACCTCCAGATTTAAAAAAAAATGCAAAGGTGCATCGTATAATGTCGTCGTGGGTGTACAAAGGGACAGAATTTTACAATTGGAACGACGTTTATCACAAGTTTACTAGCTGAGAGCTGACAACGCCCTAACGAGAACATTAACATTTTAAAACCACCATCTGATCTAAATAAAAAACACTTACACATTAATGGAGTTCATTTTACCTTTTGCAATAACGATCAATACCAAATTTAATCAAATTTGAAGAGGCAACAGCAAAACGAATGTAACAGGGTTTGAATGTGACACCCACTGCCCTCCACATAATCAACGGAAGACTATAAGGTGCCGTCCGAAATTTGATTTTAGCTTTGTCTATCCGAAATGTTTATTCTGATAGAGATTTTCTCAATTAAAGATGACCATGTCTACACAACAACAACCTAATCATGTTACCTCCACACTATAACAATGGTGTGGGACGCACAAATTCTCAAAATAGTGAATATATGAGAGACACTTCGAGGAGTATAATTACTAACTACCTTTACTTAATCTCATTTCCAGAGTAGTAGATTTTAATGGAACCAGAATTTTACTATTTTCCGAAGTTCATAAGCGAATTGTTTTGCGTTCAAACATCTTTCTAGATGTTAACATGTTATAACCTTTTCTAAAGTCCACACCTTTTCATCGAAAACTTCCATATCTCAATCTTTTGGAAATCTTTCAAAATTTTGTCAATTCTTTGATGACATGAAGCTACAAGTTTTTTATCTGGGATCTAATACCGTTATTTTTCAAACAGATCAATATTTTGAAGCAAAACGAACTATTGTGGGTTGCACTCCCTCTAATGAAACGAAATGGTGGAGTCATTTTTGATAGTTAAACAATTACATTATATTTTATTTATATTTCATACAATTATTTTTTTGATAGTAATGGATTGAATAAATTAAACCAGAGTTTTCGTGTTCGTGTCATAGAACATTCTAAAAAAAAAAATTAAAAAAAAAAACTATTGGGGCATTTTTTACGCCTAACATCGTAACAGAACACAAGTATAGAATCAACTTAATGATCTTAACATTTGGACCCTGATTAAAGCTAAAATTGTGTTCCAAGAGTGATGAAAATGAAAACAATATTATTGATCTTCAGCCAAGTTCATTAAAAAAGTATAAATGGAAATTGGAGCCAATTCAATTCCTTCTGCGTTAATGTTAGGAACTGGTTAAGGAATTATCTTTGATAATCAACTGATTTTACAAACACAGAAGGGAATGAATCACTCCACTCGATAAATATAAAGGTATGTCCATGCAACAAATTATATTTTAAAATAGTCAAAATATTCTAACTTTAACGCAATACACAGCATATATTGGTTTCAAATTTTGGCACAAGGTCAGCAACTTCGGGAGAGGGCTAAGTCAATTAAATCGACCACTGTGCTCAGCTAGTACTTATTTTAATCGACCTCAAACGGATGAAAGGCAAAGGTGACATCGGTTGAATTTGAACTCAGAACGTAAAGACGGACGAAATGCCGCTAAGCATTTTGTCCGGCGTGCTAATGATTCTGCCAGATCACTGCCCTATACATGGCAGAGATTGAAATACATTTAGTCTTGGTTAGTAGGAATTCGGGTTTCACATTCAGTGAAGATTCTTTATCTGGCAAATCATATAACCAATTCCTGATATAATAACTTACGATTATCGAAGGTACTTACATAGTTTTAACAGCTCTTAGATTATTATCGTTATTGTTATTATTATTATTATTATTATTATTATTATTATTATTATTATTATTATTATTATTATTATTATTATTATTATTATTATTATTATTATTGTTGCTGTTGTTGTTTTTGTTAAGGCGGTGATCTGGCAGAATCATTAGCACGCTTAGTAGTATTTCGTCCGTCCTTACTTTCTGAGTTCAAATTCCACCGAGGTCGACTTTGCCTTCCATTCTTTCGGAGGTAAATAAATTAATTGCCAGTAGAGTACTGGGGTCGATGCAATAGACTTAACACCCGCTTCCAAATTTCAAGCCTTGTGCCTATAGTAGAAAGGATTATTATTATTATTATTATTATTATTGTTTGTTGCAGAAGTTGAATGTGTTTTGGAAGCTCCGTGAGTTTGTACTTTTTCTTTTTACAAGATTAAAAAAAAAAAAATCATTATTGTATCGAATAATTTTTTATATGACCAAAATCTTAAAAGGAAAAATTCTTTTAAGAAGAGAGAAAGGTAAGAAGTTTTTAAGGTGAAACCGTCTTTCGTAGCCATTTCCTACCATACAATACTACAGACATAGTAATAACTAAAATTAATAGTAGCAATATGAATTGCAACAACAGTACAGCGTCGTCGTCGTCGTCGTCGTCAACAACAACAACAACAACAGCAGCAGCAGCAGCAGCAGCAGCAGCAATAGTAGCTGCAGCAAGAACAATGACATGTCAAAGAAGCTCACAAAATCACCAGCAGCTATTACATACTATTATTTATAAATTTGTAGTGGAGGCGCAATGGCCCAGTGGTTAGAGCAGCGGACTCGCGGTCGGAGGAACGCGGCTTCGATTCCCAGAGTGTGAGTTTTTATTGAGCGAAAACACCCCGGCAGGGGTGTGGTGGCAACCCTTGCATTCTTTTGCCCCAACTTTCTCTCACTCTTTCTTCCTGTTTCTTGTGTAACGCTGCGATGGACTGGCGTCCCGTCCAGCTGGGAGGAACACATACGCCATAGAAACCGGGAAACCGGGCCCATGAACCTGGCTAGGCTTTGAAAGGGCGACGTTTATCGTTTTATTTATAAATTTGTGATGTCTCCAGTGACAATATTCCAAGAAAGAACACTTATAATTCTTACGGCGTTAAATACATATACACACACTAGTGGTTAGGCTGTTGCACTCACGATCGCTAGATCGTGGGTTCGATTCTCAAACCGGGCAGTGCGTTGCGTTCTTGAGCAAAACACTTCATTTCACGTTGCACTAGTCCTCTTTTCGATCAGAAGGGGAATGTTGGCCTGCTCGCATAGCTAGCACGATGGTATCATTCGAAGGCTAAAATGATGCAAAGCGCATTGTGACCAGCTATGTGTAATAATATCAGATAGTCTGGTTGGTCATGTGATCACATAATATATATATATATATATATATATATATATATATATATATATGGTAGACAAATGTAAGTGTAACTGAAGCGATCACTTCTCTAACCTTAACTAAAACAGCTATCTTTCTTTAAAATGTTTAATTTTCAGGTTGCTTAGATAATACATCAGCTTTCTGTTCTTTGATGGTGCGCCGCCTGACAGTGACGACAACTACATCGTTGATCTAACATTATTCACACTAAATGAACTTAGTTTCAAAGTAGCAGCTATCAGCTTGTGTTTCTGCAATTGCTCAGGAACATCTATGATTCAGAGTTTGGACAGAGTGTCCCTCCTACATAGTCTTCATTACTGACAAATAGCTCAAATATTCAGTCAGTTTGGCAAAAACAAAGAAATTTGTTTATTTTGAAGATTACAAAACTGCCGTCCCCTCCCAATCCAATATTAGTCAAACCAACAGATGCTTACTTGTTCCATTGTTGGAAGCAGATTTTTCACACACCCTAAGTCTACTCCACCCCCTCTCTTTCACACGTTTTCTTTTAGTCAGACTGAAAAAGAATACTTATTCCTTGTTTTCTTCAACTCTATACAATATAAAAATCATTAAATTCCTAACATTGTTAGAAAATACGAAATCCTAAGACAACGACATTCCAGTATCGTCACCGAGAGCAACGTGAAATAAACTTTGCAAATATTTTCTACAATATTTTAAACTAAACTCAATGCTGTAAGAAAATAGAGTCGTTTTGTGAAGAAGAAAAACATGTTTGCAAATATTTCTGGTATGTTTTCTTCTGTTTACCAACATCCTTAAAAAAAATTGGGAGAAGACAATACACAATAAAGAGAAATCCAATGTACTCTAAACATTGATATGTTTTTCACTCTAACAATTTATCTCTCGTTTCCGGTTCCATTCAATCATCTGCATCTGTTTGTATGGCAATATTTGGACAATTCTATTTCTGCTATATTTCTAATGTAATCTTAGAATGCAAAGAAGCATTTTTGCAATTTTGCAGATTTAACTTCGACTCCAGATTCAATCAATGACATTCTCGTATCACTAATTGTTCCTGAAAACGTACTCGAGACACAAATGCATTCTTAGATATATATATATATATATATATATATATATATATATATACACATATACATACATACATACGTACATACATACATACATACATACATACATACATACATACATAGCATACCCGCAAACAGCTGGTGATTACGCCGAGTGAAATGTGTCAAACAAAAAAACTAGGAAATATGAAATTAACAAATCGGAAATTCTAAGTTATTACAAAACCAGTTCTTTTATAACCCGTTATTAACCATGCTCTATGGTAAATATTTAATGGCTGTGGTTACAAGACTAGTCACTGAATTTTATATGAGACTACAATATTGAATTATATATGCCTATAACAGAATTATATGTGAAAATAACATGATTATATATTACTATAACACTGAATTATATGTAGCTATATCACAGAATTCTATATGCCTACATTAGAGAATTATAGATATCTAGCAGAATTTCTTAATTACAGAGTATTAAGCGTCTATTAGATTTTAAAAATTACTTTCAATTATTCTCAAAATAATCCAAACCACAAGGAAATTTGGAAATCTGGGATTGTTGTTGAGTTAGCAGAAACTGCAGGAAATTTCTGATAAGTGTCGTGACGAGAAAAATTGCTCCGTGACTATCTTTTATAGATGAAAAAAAAAAGAAAACAAGAAAATGATGAAACGAATAATAATAGTAGGTAGTGTTGCAGGAAAAACTGGAAAATACGTGCGCATGCGTACACGCTCACGTAACTTATCAAAATGGAAGTGGCTCTGAATTGATAAGTATAGCTTAATTGGTTGTTGTGTTAAACTAAATATTTCAAAATAATTATAAACAGATAGTTTTCGACTAGTAAATCTTTCAGCAGTTTCCGCACTCCCCGTGTGGCTTTGATTATTACTCATGTTGATTTTGCACTACGTTCATTTAGGAAACACCCACCCCCAGTCACGTCTTTTTATTAGTTAGATATTGTTGTTTTAACGCTACACCATCATTATTATTGTTGAAAAATAATATAAATCCCGCTAATTGTCGGAAATATGAAAATCTAATTTCAGATCATAAAGCTTAGAATATTGCCTGTCTCGTAAATCTTATATAAATATTTGTATTGTAAGAAAATAAGTATTAGGATAGGAGTTATTTATTCCCGAATGTCTATCGTTTATGCGTTCTTGGCATATACATACATACATATATACATGCATACATACATACATACATATATGTGCGTGCGTGTATATATATATATATATATATATATATAGTGTATATATATGTGTAGATGGGGAGATGCATGGCTTAGTGGTTAGGGTGTTGAACTCATGACTGTAATTGTATTGGGTTGTCCGGAAAGTTCGTGCCGATTTATAGTAGCTTACCTTTCGACTTATTTGCCATGAAACCACCTCAATTCTGGGAAGAGGGTATTTTCAAGTTAAAAGAAAAATGGAGACGCATTGTGCAACAAAATGGTTCATATTTGGTTGATTAAAATGTAACGGCAAGTATTTATTGACCTTTTTCTTTCCTTTAAAAATCGGCACGAACTTTCCGGACAAACCAATATTTTTGGTTCCTGGGCCGGGCGACGCGTAATATTTTTGAGTAAAACACTTCGTTGCATGTTATTCCAGTCCACTCAGCTGGCAAAAATGAGTAATCCTGCGACGGAGCGGCATCGCATCCAGGTGGGGGATATCAATCTAACTCTCGACTCCGTCGGTCTCAAATGACCGTCGGTGCACCTAAGAGGTTCCCCTCCGGGATACAAGTCTGGGCAGAAAGTTGCCTCACCGGCGAACGCGTAACTTAGGGTTGTTTTATGGAAGACCAGCAGTCGCCCATTCATACCAACCTCTCCTCTCCACGCCACCAATGTTATCCAAGGGAAAGGCAAAGGCCGATACAGCTTGGCACCAGTGACATCGCAACTCATTTCTACAGCTGCGCGAACTGGAGCAACGTGAAATAAACTGTCTTGCTCAAGAACACAACATGCAGCGTGGTCCGGGAATCGAACTCACAACCTTACGATCGTAAGCTCGACGCTCTAACCACTGAGCCATGCGCCTTCACAATATCCTGTGGGGGATATATACGTCACGGAAACCGGGAAACCGGCCCTATGGACTTATAGGACTCGGGAAAGGTTTTATCCTCTTACTTTAACGTAAGTATATACATATATATATATATCCATTTATATGTATGTATATATATATATATATATATATATATATATATATATATATATATATATATATATATATATATATATATTTCGTTTTGGGATTTGGTTTGCAAGAGAGTCAAGACTGTTGAAAAAGTTGCAAGACGCACCGAAAATTTTAGGAAAATAAAAATAAGAAATAAGTGGAAATTTTACCTGTGAGTGTGTTAAATTTTAAGGCACAATAAGAAAATGACTCTCTCCAGACACAACAGAATATATATATATATATATATATATATATATATATATATATATATATATTATTCAAAACAGTTTTATTCGGATTCCATGATACTTCAAGTGACGAAAGGTTCCCTTGGGGACTTCAAATTTGAAGTAGTATGGAACCCGAATCAAACTGTTTTGAATAATACATGTAACTCCCATTAAGTGTGCTGAGTGCCCTTTTTTTCATTTGTCCACTATATATATATATATATATATATATATATGGATATGAAGTCTGTTGGCAATAATAGCTGACAAGCGAACATTTATTTGGCGTGGCCACCTTCTTAACATTTAAAAGATGATGGAGAAATCAAAATGCTTTCCTACACACACACACACACACACACACACACACACACACATATGTGTACATACATACATACATAAAACATAATACAAATATATATATATATATATATATATCTGCATACACACATACATAGCCAAATCCTTCACAAAATCTGCCATCACATAAGGAAAGGGCTACAATAGGATTGCATTTAATGATGTACTTCTGTATGCCTCTAAAAAGATAGATGGTCACGGATAGAATGCCTTTGACCACAGGCCTTCTTTATCAATGCTGATCTCGAGCTCAATGGCAACAACAATTTACACACACATAGACATACACACACGCGCACACACACAACCTATTATTTGTATACCTTATCTCATTCTCCCTCTTTCTTATCCTCTCTCTGTCACTTTATTCATACCCATAAATATGGATGCATACATACATACATACATACATACATACATACATACATACATACATACATACGTGCATGCATGCATACATACGTTAGGAATAGGACATCTATGGAGTTTGCAAATCCGATACCCAAGATATACTTTTAGCTTCATACCTATTATTATTGGAGCAACAGGATACATACCAACCATTCTGGAGCAAAGTATGGCTGAGCTTGGGTCCTTAGGGAGAGAACGTAAACCCTCAATTTATACACACTACAAATGATACGATATCTGGGATAATAAAAATCTGCAAATTTAAAGAATGATGAACAAAGCAAGATACTTTCCTTTACAACCTTCCTACCAAGTAGGTAGCCAGTCAGAGTTTATTTTAAATTAAAAACAGAAAGAGAACACACATGCATACATACCTGCACACATGCACGCACGCACGCACACATACTTTATTTCATGTTACTCCAGTTCACTCAACTGTAGAAGTGAGATGCAACGTCACTGATACCAAACTGTTTCGGCCTTTGCATTTCACTTGGACAATATCAGTGGCGTAGAGAGGGGACACTGGTATGCATTGGCGACTGCTTCTCCTCCACAAATAATCTTGCCTGAATTTGTGCCGCGGAGGGGAACTTTCTTGGCGAAATCCCATGGCCATTGCGACCGTAGTGGGGTTTTTATCTTAATCTCTAACCCGCCACGATTTCTCAGTGCACAGCAAAGTTGGTTAATAAACAGCGCATGGTATCTAGGTATATTACATTGTAAAACGTGCGCCTAATAATACAATTATTGTCATTTCGTAAATAACTAAAATGAATCGTAGGTTACCATCCTCTAATATACAGCACGTGGATTCTTGCGTTACAGAAACTCTAGTTACGGATTCCGATACTTACGGAAATTGTAAAGTAAGACCACGAATGTCGACATACGACCCGTAATTCTGCCTTTGTGAAAGCGTTCGGAGAAATTTTAACAGCTGTATAAACTAAAACCACCACACACACACACACACACACACACACACAGAGGAGTAATGCACTATATTGGTGTACGCAATGAACGTTTGAAAAATTAAAACACACACACACACAGAGGAGTAATGCACTATATTGGTGTACGCAATGAACGTTTGAAAAATTAAAACCAACAGGGGTGATGGTAGATGAGAAACTCTACACCAGACATTATATATATACATATATATATAAATGCATGTATGTATATATATATATATATATATATATATATATATATATATATATATATATACACACATATATATATATATACATATACATATATATATACATATATATATATACATATACATATATATATATACATATACATACATACATATATATATATATATATATATATATATATATATATATATATATATATATATATATATATATATGTAATCTTTTACTTGTTCCAGTCATTAGACTGCAACCATGCTGGGATACTGCCTTGAAGAATTTCAGCCGAACGAATAGACCCCAGTACACATTTATAAAAAGGCTGGTACTTAATCTATTGATTACTTTTGCCGAATCGCTAGGTGAAGAGGTCTTAAACTCACCAAATCTATTGTCAGGCGGTGGTGTGGGACAAATATTGACACAAAGACACACGTTCATAATACATACATACATACATGCATAAAAATATTTCATTTCTTTAATAATTCCTTCTAACTAAATTTAGTACAAGGCTACCCATTTTGAAGGGAGGGAGAAACCGATTACATCGACCCCTGAACTTTTTTTATCGACTCCGAAAGGAAGGAAGGCAAAGCTGCTACTCAGGATACTGCAAAGCGGGAAAAAGAAACAAACAACCGGACGTAGAAATACTCTGCTTAAATCAAGCAAAAATGAAATGATCGAAAATAATCGAACTCTTTTCGAAATGGCTCATTAACAGCTAACCATCTTTATGAAAAACATATTTCTATTATTAACGGCTATTAAGGTAGAAACAATTAAACTGACAAGAAAAAGTAACAACAAAAAATAGAAAAAAAAATAACGGAAAAAACCGAGTAGTTAATTAAAAATCATTATGAATGTAAATGTCGCCGGTATGACCTTAACGTGTCTGGAAGTCATTTTTCATCGTCAAAATTCTTCAGTGTTTACCCCCCCCAGGAAACGTCATCTGGAAGTACTGACCTACACGTTATATTTTCTAATAAAAGACCCACTGTCATGAAATGCTGGGATTCACAAAATTCATCGTGAAATCTATTTCCTCCCACCAGGGCACCTTGCGGTTTTGTCGTTACATTATAGGAAATGGCCTACAGGAATTAATTCTCCATTAAATTTAGTGGAAAGAGAGTCTTGGGCGGTTTTTTTTATGTAAAAAAGAAAAAGACAACGTAACTGAATAGCTGAGACAAAATTTTATGGAGAATAAATACGTTAGAGATACGCTCGAGTAATCGCTATGTAAGAACCGGATCGATAAAATGCGCAAAATAAAAGCAATAAAATGTGATTTTAGGCAACAAAAATAATTAGAAGCACCATAATATTAAATGCTGAAATCGATTGTCATCGAATATAAAAACTCAGATGGATTGGAAAAAGAAATCCAAATACTTTCCCACACCAAAAGTGAATAAATTTGTAACTGATCTGTGATCAAAGGCATTCCGGTCATGACCATCCTGTTTTTCCTTTGTGCGTGGGGAATTTAGGACCAAATTACTCAATGTGCCTTTGTCTAGGGCGGTAGGGCGTTATTTTAAGGATATTTTGGGTGTTATTTTTAGTAGGTCAACCACATAGAAACCCTCTCATGCTCTCTTCCATTTCTTGGAATCATTGGTTCCAGTTAGAGCGCCATAACATCGCGACATCGTGTGCTGATGGAAATCTTTCTGACTAACACCCTTAACAACTACCCTTTACACCTGTTTCCACACTCCCACTCCCCACTGCTTGCTCTAATTTCAAGCAACGCCTATTTTTAAGTCTATGATATCCTAACGTCTCCCTAAATGATCTCACTCAAGAGTTATCCCCTTCCAACATAAATAGAGACGCGAAAAATATTCACCATTGAAACCGAACCTATTTTCTCCCTTCCAGCAACAAAAGTACACATTCATTACACATATCAACAAATCATTATCGTACACGCTCCTCCGCCCCATTGACATGAACTGTACACAACTACAACACTTATGACTGTTTGAAAGGAAAGGTCTCACCATCACTAAACATCTCTCGTAGCAAACGCACATCTTCAACATAGCAAAGACTCCAAATACTTCTGTATCCCAACCCAAATAACAACTAATTCTGTGGAAAGCTTTCTTGAAATCCACAATGGAATTCTTCTCCCAATTAAGGACGGTGTTGCTGATACACACACACGCAAATATTTTTGACCCTATCCGAAAGAAATACCACTTAGCTCATCGGCATGAAGTTATTCACAAACACACTGCAACCTCTGTTGCACAGAAATGCTGTTTCTTCTCTCTGACTTTTCTATTGGTAATACAATGGCCTCTTCGGAATTTGCTAATTTGTGCCACCCTCCAGGCACGTTCCTCTACTTCCACTCTTCACCTTTTTCCTGCCCATATTCTGTGTCCTCTCACAGGTCTTTTACTGACCACTGCATCCATACATTTCTCCTCGAAACCCCAATCCTCCAGATTTTCCTGCACATGTCGATTTACAATACTTCAAACGGAACGTTAACAGTATCGAATCTCACTCAGAGGATTTATGAAGAATCCATGGGCTCATCTCTTCAGAAATATATCAATGATATACATACATAAGGCGGCAAGGTGGCAGAATCGTTAGCACACGGGGGAAAAATGCTTAGCGGCATTTCGTCCGTCCTCACGTTCTGACTTCAGATTCTACCGAGGACGACTTTACCTTTCATTCTTTCAGGGTCAATAGCATAAGTAACAGTCGAGCGCATGGGTTAATACAATTGACTTATCCTCTCCCTCAATATTGTTGACCGTGTGTCAAAATTTGAAACCAATCGCATATATGCATAGGTAGGGATCAAGGAGGGAAATTGTGTATGGCTACTCGACCAGATATCTTTCCAATATCGCATCACCGTCTTCAAGAAGGAAGGACGTAGTGGACCATGTGAATCTAGATGCAGCGTATCTATTTAGAAAAAAGAAACAGGGTTGTCATGACTGGAATACTTTTGATCATAAGCATTTTGGATGCGCGATGACCTTAGTTTAGGTAGATAACAACACCCATACATCCATACGTCCATGTGTGCGCACATACAACCATTCACCCAACCCAGCACTCTCAAATGAACATAATAAAAGGTAGCGATGCCCTTTCCTCTCTATGTATTTGTGTCATTCAGTGCAGTTTGCTCTGCTTATTTCCTCTTCTTTTATTTCAACGCTACTCCCAGTTTTGCACCTCTCACTTCAATACCAGTTTTTGAACCCCACCCTAGAAACTATTGTCACTTATACACCACCCAACTTTAGCGGCTTCATTCTAGTAACCAGAAATAGTTATATATTGCAATATTAATAAATCTAAAGATGGTGAAATGGCAGTGTGTCGAACAAATGGCTGGGAATAAGATCTTGCGTATGTAATTTTTCGAAATCAAGTGATCCTGCCAGCCTTGCACTCTACACATACATGCATGCATGCATACATACATACATACATACATACATACATACATACATACATACATACGTGAATGCATAGATACATACATCTATACAGACAAACATAGACATATACATACATAGATACAGACATATACAAACATACACACACACACACATAAGTACATATATAGCATACATCACGACTTAACTGATATTATCTAAATTTCAATGAAAGAGGCTTGTCTTTGTGTTAAAAGCTGGTTCTTTTGGTAGAAGTTTTAAATATAAAACCAAAACATGTAATGCATACATAAGTGCAGCATGATATTGTTGCTAAAATAATATACAATGCCATCCGGCAGAAAGATTGCCCTGAGACAATGATGGGGAATATTTCTGATGTTGAGTATATTCATACATAATCAACACAAGAGATATTAGTGGAATATTCCCTTGAAAACTTTCGGTGAATACAAACATAACAGACTTGATACGGTTGTTTAAGATAGAAAATAAAAAAAGAATAATTTATATTTATCGAGGTAGGTTGCATCTTTTTGAAAAAGCGTGGAAACGAGTATTTATGGACAATGTTTAGTTACTTATATTATTTTCCATGCCTATGTTTTTGTTCTTGGTCTAATTTACTAAGGGTCTCAGTTGCAATGGAGAAAAACCGGAGGTTTCAGGTTATGAATCATAGGGCGTAGTCAGGATTTAGAAATAACGGGGCTGGCTATTCCAGTTTTTTAAAATGGCTCTGTCATTAGCAGTCAGAACCTCAAAATTACAATTAAAATTAGCTGCCAGAAGCTCAAAGTTACAATTAAAATTTTAATTAATAACTACAGTTGTATGAAGATGGGAAGTGGTTCGTTCGAGTTTGTCGATCACCCCCACCTTAACAACAACTGGGTTGAGAATGTGATACATTCTGTAAGAAACGTGTAAGTATAATAGTTAAGAAATGCAAGTTTTTTTTCTAAAATTCAATTTAATTTTCTTTTATTCTTTTACTAAGTTTCAGTCATGAGACTGCGGCCATGCTGCAGCACTGCCTCGAAGAATTTTAGTCGAACGAGTCGATCCCAGTGACTTTTTTAAGCGTGGTACTTATTTTATTGACAGTTATCATTGAACCGCTAGGTTACAGGGACGTAAACATACCAACACCAGTTGTCAAGCAGTGACGGAGGACAAACACAGACACAAATACTCACACGCATACACACAAACACACACGCATACACACAAACACACACGCATACACACAAACACACACGCATATACGACGGTCTCCTTTCAGTTTCTGTCTACCAAATCCACTCACAAGCTTTGGTTGGTTCGGGGCTATAGTAGAAGACACTTGCCGAAGGTGCCATGCGTGTGACTGAACTCGGAACGATGTCTTAGGAAACAAGCTTCTTACCACATAGCCATACCTGCGCCTACAACTGAATAATTGTTTGCGATGATAGGTGTTTCTTTGTTAGGAACCGTCCCTTCTTTTACAGAAGGAATTCGAAGAAGTACAAAAGAAAAACCACATAAAAATGCTTCTTCCTAATCCTGAAACAAGGTCGGAAATTTTGAGGAGAGAGGAAAGTCGATTACATCGACTCCAGTACTTGACTGGTACTTTAGTTCTTGTCGACTCGGAGAAGGAAGAAAGACAAAGTTAAACTCGGCGGAATTTGAGCTCAGAACAAAAAGAGCCAGAAGAAATGATTCTAAGCATTTTATTCGACGCGCTAACGATTCTGCCAGCTCTCCGCCTCCGTTATACTCTAGGCACAGAGTAAATTTTGGGGAGGGGCTAAGTCAATTACATCGACCCCAGCGCTATACTAGTACTTATTTTATCGACCCGAAAGAATCTCGGCGGATTTTCAACTAAGAACCGAGCCAGAAGAAATGACTCTAAGCTTTTTATCTTACGCGCGAACGATTCTGCTAGGTCACTCCCTCCTCACATAAAAATCCTTTCTACTATAGACACGAGGCCTGAAATTTTGAGAGAGGGGAGTAACTTGATTACATTGAATGCACTGCTCGACTGGTACTTATTTTATCGACCCCGAAAGGATGAAAGGTAAAGTTGATCTCGGTGGAATTTGAACTCAGAATGTAAAGACGGCCGAAATGCCGGTTAGCATTTTGCCCGCCTAACGATTCTGCCAGCTCGCCGCCTTTCCCCACATATAAATGATTATCTCTATGCTAGGCACAAGGTCTTGAAAATTTTGGGGGAAGGGGGCTAGTCGATTACATCGACCCCAATGCGTAACTGGTACTTATTTCATCGATCCGGAAAGGATGAAAAGCAAAGTCGACTTCAGCGGAATTTGAACTCAGAACGGAGAGGCACACGATATACCGGAATACCGCAAAGCATTTCGCCTGGCGTGGTAACGATTCTTATTTCTTTATTGCCCACAAGGGGCTAAACACAGAGGGGACAAACAAGGACAGACAAAGGTATTAAGTCGATTACATCGACTCCAGTGCGTAACTGGTACTTAATTTATCGACCCCGAAAGGATGAAAGGCAAAGTCGACCTCGGCGGAATTTGAACTCAGAACGTAACGGCAGACGAAATACCGCAAAGCATTTCGCCTGTCGTGGTAACGATTCTGCCAGTTCGCCGCCTTTCCCACGTATAAATAATAAACAGCGAATAATAACCATTCACTAGCAGTGTATGTGCTTGATATTGGTTAAAATCACAAACCCAAAATACAACCGTTATAATATATGATTTCACTTCAAGATTCTTACCAAGTATTCAAACGGCACATGAGCTAGAGCAGTTAAAAGGGTAATATATACATGTATTTGTCTGTGAATGTGCGTGCGCGAGCGTGCGGCTGTGTAACTTCGTGCATATTTGAGTGTCTAATAATCGTGCATAATATCCAGAAAAACACACGTGCAAAATATGTAAACACATGTGGATATATATTAAATATATATTTACAAATTGTACAACCATAAAGTAAAACAAACTGTAACACTGAAATATTTCAGTGTTACAGTTTGTAAACGAACGAAGAAGAAAGTACTCAATATATGGTGCAGAAAATAGTGTTTATTTAACCTAGATTCATTTTCTTGTGACTTCAGTTTTACAACGCGGTGATAGTTCAAGCTATTGTCTTTAAAAATATCCAACTGGCTTTTTATGTATTGAAATAGGTGCGTTCTTTTGTGTGTAGCTGTCGTTTGCATTGGTTAACCGTCAAACGTTTTCATGTTTGGGTGTTCTCTTCATTATTTTCCCGCTGCGCTTCCATAGGTTATTTCGTCGTCCATATTCTTCTTTTATTGGTCGATTTCGTTATTGCATCCGGTTTTTCTAAATTGTCAACAAAGAAAACATTTCTTTGTTGATTGTTGATACACCATGTGAAGGTTACCGTTCGCTGCGGCATGAAATTAAAAAAAGAAGGGGAAATGAGCGCGATGGGTGTCCTCGGGGGAAGGGGGTATGTAAACTGTTATTATATATCTAAAGAGCACCGGCTGGTGCTTGTATTATATGTATAGGCGTGTATACACATACGTAAAAGTGTATATTAATCCATACACACGCGCGCGCATGCGCGCTTTCGTATCTTGCTTTGATACATAACTAATTTAATGGTGTTGACACATCTCATGGCATCCATAATTTCGCATCATATTCTCGTCAAATTCATCGGTGGAGTAACATTCATAGATGAAATTGTTGTTGAATAAATGCGGATTTTTCTGCAAGAAACCAATGGCAGCAGAGATGCAAAATAACAACACTATTAAAGCACTCATACACATTATGCCTTACATTAGAATAAATGTAACACATAATTTTCAGCATCTAACTGCGTGGTCAGTACTTGAACTGAGAGGAGCTTCCAGTTTATAATTAGCTTTCTAATACACAAGCACACACACACACACACACACACAATAATTTTAATAACGAAGTCTAATTTTCGAGACTATGAAAAAATATGCTTGCTAAAAACATGCTTGTACGTTCACCTTACATCTTTATCCTACGATTATACTCTTTTCTATAAATTAATTAATCAGTGAATTAAGTAATTGATCTATTAATTAATAATTCATTATCCAGCGCTTCCATTGCTATGCAAACCAGGCAGGCCAGTTCAGGTTTGCTTCAGATTGTGCATACTACAAACAATAATAAGCTACTGTTGACTCCACCCATATACACTAAATAATCGATACCTGATTGAAGTTTAAATGAAACTGAAACTAGTTAATTCGATTTATTTCCTGTTTGAAAGAGAAAAAAAAAAACCCTGCTGCATAATCGCAGTGTTTGGTACACGCATGTTTTAGTACACACATTTTTTAAAGCTAGGCTAAAGAAGCTAACCAGTAAAAGTAGATGATTTTGGTTTGAGACTGGATATTTGAATGGTTCCTCGTTGTTACCTCCAGAGTATAACGAGGTAATTCCGTTATTTTATGGTTATCTAGCTTCCATGTCAGATGCACTCTGTAATTCGTATTTAAAGAAACAAGTGACCTTTGGAAATCAGAGCTGAACGTATGAAACAAGGATCTTTTATTGCAACCCTAATAAATTGTTACTCTGACTTGAACATCTTCGGTCACTCAGTACTCGATCAGACTAAAGACGGTTTCTCTACGCAGTCGCTCAAACTGCTAGCAATAACAACTAAATCATCCTCAAATCACACCCATCTATATTATACTTTTCTTTAGAGAAAGTATAATACATTGAACAATGTAGTAGCTTATAGAAAGGTAGGATGGCCACAACTGGAGTATCTTTAACCACGTGTCCATTCAGTCAGAGTTGACTTTGGGTTAAACCATAGAAACAACAACAACAACCATCACCACCACTTATAAAATAGTACTTTTAAAGGTATGGACAAATCATACATTAACGAGAAAATATTTCCCTGAGATATTTTATATGCGTTTCTCATATAACATTGAAACCGTATCAAGGCCTCGGATTATTGGCTACTTTCTTAAACTTTGAACATTTATAATTATCCTGTCAATGTTTTTGAGAAAGAACATCACAATTCCCTATTTTAACTTTTCCCAAACATATTAAACTTCTTACCTTTGTAAAAAAACCCAACAAAAACATTGATTTAACAGAACATTTGACAAATATCTGAAGTGCTGTCAGTAGAGTATAACAGTACGCTTTATTTCAAGTCTTCATCTCACCTTTCCCGAATGTACCAAAGAATCAGATAAAGTTACCGCCCAGGCATTCTTTCTTCTGCATATTTTTGTTTCAAATACTTTTAACTAAATCCGTTCAATAAAGTCTTACTGTTAATCCTTTTGTTGCATTCATGGGATCGGGTTTTATATGTTTTGTGTTGTCCGCCTAAGATTATAGAATTTTTTTCTGGAATATCTTTTGTTACACTTAATCATAGACAAATGACGACGTTGTTTAAGATCTTAACGTTTTATAGGTTATTTTATCCGGAAAAACTTGTAATATTTCTTACAAGGGGACACATTGAAATGTCTATAGGAGATACAAGTTTGTAATTCTTTCCATTAACTCTCTTATATATATCCACGCAATGGTGTTAAAAAGAAAAATAACAATTTTGTCTCGTTTATCTCTTATTTTTTTTTTATTGCAAAATTCTATTTGAGTTTGGCACAAACTTTGTCACACTAAACAA